>NW_027650446.1:12500-82561 GCF_965287045.1 Carcharhinus amblyrhynchos | reverse complement strand
CTCTGACACGCAGAGACTCTGAGCCAGAGTCTGAGACGCAGAGACTCTGAGACGGAGACCTGAGACTCTGAGACGCTGAGACGCAGAGACTCTGAGACTCTGAGACGCAGAGACTCTGAGACGCAGAGACTCTGAGACGCAGAGACTCTGAGACGCAGAGACTCTGAGACGCAGAGACTCTGAGACGCAGAGACTCTGAGACGCAGAGACTCTGAGACGCAGAGACTCTGAGACGCAGAGACTCTGAGACGCAGAGACTCTGAGACGCAGAGACTCTGAGACGCAGAGACTCTGAGACGCAGAGACTCTGAGACTCAGAGACTCTGAGACGCAGAGACTCTGAGACGCAGAGACTCTGAGACGCAGAGACTCTGAGACGCAGAGACTCTGAGACGCAGAGACTCTGAGACGCAGAGACGCAGAGACTCTGAGACGCAGAGACTCTGAGACTCTGAGACGCACGCTGAGACGCAGAGACTCTGAGACTCTGAGACTCTGAGACGCAGAGACGCAGAGACGCAGAGACTCTGAGACGCAGAGACTCTGAGACGCAGAGACTCTGAGACGCAGAGACTCTGAGACGCAGAGACTCTGAGACGCAGAGACTCTGAGACGCAGGGACTTGACGCAGAGACTCTGAGACGCAAGACGACAGAGACTCTGATCTGAGGACTCTGAGACGCAGAGACGCAGAGACGCAGAGACTCTGAGACCTGAGACTCTGAGACGCAGAGACTCTGAGACGCAGAGACTCTGAGACGCAGAGACTCTGAGACGCAGGTTGAGACTCTGAGACGCTGAGACTCTGAGACGCAGAGACTCTGAGACGCAGAGACTCTGAGACGCAGAGACTCTGAGACTCTGAGACGCAGAGACTCTGAGACTCTGAGACGCAGAGACTCTGAGACTCTGAGACTCTGAGACGCAGAGACTGGACGCTGAGACTCTGAGACGCAGAGACTCTGAGACGCAGAGACTCTGAGACTCTGAGACGCAGAGACTCTGAGACGCAGAGACTCTGAGACGCAGAGACTCTGAGACTCTGAGACTCTGAGACGCAGAGACTCTGAGACTCAGAGACGCAGAGACTCTGAGACTCTGAGACGCAGAGACTCTGAGACTCTGAGACTCTGAGACGCAGAGACTCTGAGACTCTGAGACGCAGAGACTCTGAGACTCTGAGACGCAGAGACTCTGAGACTCTGAGACTCTGAGACGCAGAGACTCTGAGACTCTGAGACCAGAGACTCTGAGACGCAGAGACTCTGAGACGCAGAGACTCTGAGACGCAGAGACTCTGAGACTCTGAGACGCAGAGACTCTGAACGCAGAGACTCTGAGACTCTGAGACGCAGAGACTCTGAGACTCAGAGACTCTGAGACGCAGAGACTCTGAGACAAATCTGAGACGCAGAGACTCTGAACTCTGTACGCAGAGACTCTGAGACGCAGAGACTCTGAGACGCAGAGACTCTGAGACTCTGAGACTCTGAGACGCAGAGACTCTGAGACGCAGAGACTCTGAGACGCAGAGACTCTGAGACGCAGAGACTCTGAGACTCTGAGACTCTGAGACGCAGAGACTCTGAGACTCTGAGACTCTGAGACGCAGAGACTCTGAGACTCTGAGACGCAGAGACTCTGAGACGCAGAGACTCTGAGACGCAGAGACTCTGAGACGCAGAGACTCTGAGACGCTGAGACGCAGAGACTCTTGCCGAGACGCAGAGACTCTGAGACGCAGAGTCTCTGAACTCTGAGACGCAGAGACTCTGAGACGCAGAGACTCTGAGACGCAGAGACTCTGAGACGCAGAGACTCTGAGACGCCAGAGACTCTGAGACTCTGAGACGCAGAGACTCTGAGACGCAGAGACTCTGGACGCAGAGACTCTGAGACGCAGAGACTCTGAGACGCAGAGACTCTGAGACGCAGAGACTCTGAGACGCAGAGACTCTGAGACTCTGAGACGCAGAGACGCTGAGACGCAGAGACTCTGAGACGCAGAGACTCTGAGACGCAGAGACTCTGAGACGCAGAGACTCTGAGACGCAGAGACTCTGAGACGCAGAGACTCTGAGACGCAGAGACTCTGAGACGCTGAGACTCTGAGACGCAGAGACTCTGAGACGCAGAGACTCTGAGACGCAGAGACTCTGAGACGCAGAGACTCTGAGACGCTGAGACGCAGAGACTCTGAGACGCAGAGACTCTGAGACGCAGAGACTCTGAGACGCAGAGACTCTGAGACGCAGAGACTCTGAGACGCAGAGACTCTGAGACGCAGAGACTCTGAGACGCAGAGACTCTGAGACGCAGAGACTCTGAGACGCAGAGACTCTGAGACGCAGAGACTCTGAGACGCAGAGACTCTGAGACGCAGAGACTCTGAGACGCAGAGACTCTGAGACGCAGAGACTCTGAGACTCTGAGACGCAGAGACTCTGAGACGCAGAGACTCTGAGACGCAGAGACTCTGAGACGCAGAGACTCTGAGACTCTGAGACTCTGAGACTCTGAGACGCTGAGACTCTGAGACTCTGAGACGCAGAGACTCTGAGACGCAGAGACTCTGAGACGCAGAGACGCAGAGACGCAGAGACTCTGAGACGCAGAGACTCTGAGACGCAGAGACCGGAGACTCTGAGACTCTGAGACGCAGAGACTCTGAGACTCTGAGACGCAGAGACTCTGAGACGCAGAGACTCTGAGACGCAGAGACTCTGAGACGCAGAGACTCTGAGACTCTGAGACGCAGAGACTCTGAGACTCTGAGACGCAGAGACTCTGAGACTCTGAGACGCAGAGACGCGGAGACTCTGAGACTCAGAGACTCTGAGACTCTGAGACGCAGAGACTCTGAGACTCTGAGACGCAGAGACTCTGAGACGCAGAGACTCTGAGACGCAGAGACTCTGAGACTCTGAGACGCAGAGACTCTGAGACGCAGAGACTCTGAGACTCTGAGACTCTGAGACGCAGAGACTCTGAGACTCTGAGACTCTGAGACTCTGAGACGCAGAGACTCTGAGACTCTGAGACGCAGAGACTCTGAGACGCAGAGACTCTGAGACGCAGAGACTCTGAGACGCAGAGACTCTGAGACGCAGAGACTCTGAGACTCTGAGACTCAGAGACTCTGAGACGCAGAGACTCTGAGACTCTGAGACTCTGAGACGCAGAGACTCTGAGACTCTGAGACGCAGAGACTCTGAGACTCTGAGACGCAGAGACTCTGAGACTCTGAGACGCAGAGACGCTGAGACTCTGAGACTCAGAGACTCTGAGACTCTGAGACGCAGAGGAGACTCTGAGACGCAGAGACTCTGAGACGCAGAGACTCTGAGACGCAGAGACTCTGAGACTCTGAGACGCAGAGACTCTGAGACGCAGAGACTCTGAGACTCTGAGACTCTGAGACGCAGAGACTCTGAGACTCTGAGACTCTGAGACTCTGAGACGCAGAGACTCTGAGACTCTGAGACGCAGAGACTCTGAGACTCTGAGACGCAGAGACTCTGAGACGCAGAGACTCTGAGACGCAGAGACTCTGAGACGCAGAGACTCTGAGACGCAGAGACTCTGAGACGCAGAGACGCAGAGACGCAGAGACTCTGAGACGCAGAGACGCAGAGACGCGGAGACTCTGAGACTCTGAGACTCTGAGACGCAGAGACTCTGAGAACGCAGAGACTCTGAGACGCAGAGACTCTGAGACTCTGAGACTCTGAGACGCAGAGACTCTGAGACGCAGAGACTCTGAGACTCTGAGACGCAGAGACTCTGAGACTCTGAGACTCTGAGACGCAGAGACTCTGAGACTCTGAGACGCAGAGACTCTGAGACGCAGAGACTCTGAGACGCAGAGACTCTGAGACTCTGAGACGCAGAGACTCTGAGACTCTGAGACTCTGAGACGCAGAGACTCTGAGACGCTGAGACGCAGAGACTCTGAGACGCAGAGACTCTGAGACGCAGAGACTCTGAGACGCAGAGACGCAGAGACTCTGAGACTCTGAGACTCTGAGACGCAGAGACTCTGAGACTCTGAGACGCAGAGACGCAGAGACTCTGAGACGCAGAGACTCTGAGACGCAGAGACTCTGAGACGCAGAGACTCTGAGACGCAGAGACGCAGAGACTCTGAGACGCAGAGACTCTGAGACGCAGAGACGCAGAGACTCTGAGACTCTGAGACGCAGAGACTCTGAGACGCAGAGACTCTGAGACTCTGAGACGCAGAGACTCTGAGACTCTGAGACTCTGAGACGCAGAGACTCTGAGACTCTGAGACTCTGAGACGCAGAGACTCTGAGACTCTGAGACTCTGAGACGCAGAGACTCTGAGACGCAGAGACTCTGAGACTCTGAGACTCTGAGACGCAGAGACTCTGAGACTCTGAGACTCTGAGACGCAGAGACTCTGAGACGCAGAGACTCTGAGACGCAGAGACTCTGAGACGCAGAGACTCTGAGACGCAGAGACTCTGAGACGCAGAGACTCTGAGACGCAGAGACTCTGAGACGCTGAGACGCTGAGACGCAGAGACGCTGAGACGCAGAGACTCTGAGACGCAGAGACTCTGAGACGCAGAGACTCTGAGACGCAGAGACTCTGAGACGCAGAGACTCTGAGACGCAGAGACTCTGAGACTCTGAGACGCAGAGACTCTGAGACGCAGAGACTCTGAGACGCAGAGACTCTGAGACGCAGAGACTCTGAGACGCTGAGACTCTGAGACGCAGAGACTCTGAGACGCAGAGACGCAGAGACTCTGAGACGCAGAGACTCTGAGACGCAGAGACGCGGAGACTCTGAGACTCTGAGACTCTGAGACGCAGAGACTCTGAGACGCAGAGACGCGGAGACTCTGAGACTCTGAGACTCTGAGACTCTGAGACGCAGAGACTCTGAGACTCTGAGACGCTGAGACTCTGAGACTCTGAGACGCAGAGACTCTGAGACGCAGAGACTCTGAGACGCAGAGACTCTGAGACTCTGAGACTCTGAGACGCAGAGACTCTGAGACGCAGAGACGCAGAGACTCTGAGACGCAGAGACTCTGAGACGCAGAGACGCAGAGACTCTGAGACGCAGAGACTCTGAGACGCAGAGACTCTGAGACGCATAGACTCTGAGACGCTGAGACTCTGAGTCGCTGAGACGCTGAGACTCTGAGACGCAGAGACTCTGAGACTCTGAGACGCAGAGACTCTGAGACTCTGAGACGCAGAGACTCTGAGACGCAGAGACTCTGAGACGCAGAGACTCTGAGACGCAGAGACTCTGAGACGCAGAGACGCAGAGACTCTGAGACGCAGAGACTCTGAGACGCAGAGACTCTGAGACGCAGAGACTCTGAGACGCAGAGACGCGGAGACTCTGAGACTCTGAGACTCTGAGACGCAGAGACTCTGAGACTCTGAGACGCAGAGACTCTGAGACTCTGAGACGCATAGACTCTGAGACGCAGAGACGCAGAGACTCTGAGACGCAGAGACTCTGAGACGCAGAGACGCAGAGACTCTGAGACGCAGAGACTCTGAGACGCAGAGACTCTGAGACGCAGAGACTCTGAGACGCTGAGACTCTGAGTCGCTGAGACGCTGAGACTCTGAGACGCAGAGACTCTGAGACTCTGAGACGCAGAGACTCTGAGACTCTGAGACGCAGAGACTCTGAGACGCAGAGACTCTGAGACGCAGAGACTCTGAGACGCAGAGACTCTGAGACGCAGAGACTCTGAGACGCAGAGACGCAGAGACTCTGAGACGCAGAGACTCTGAGACGCAGAGACTCTGAGACGCAGAGACGCGGAGACTCTGAGACTCTGAGACTCTGAGACGCAGAGACTCTGAGACTCTGAGACCGCAGAGACTCTGAGACTCTGAGACGCAGAGACTCTGAGACGCAGAGACTCTGAGACGCAGAGACTCTGAGACGCAGAGACTCTGAGACGCAGAGACTCTGAGACTCTGAGACTCTGAGACGCAGAGACTCTGAGACGCAGAGACGCAGAGACTCTGAGACGCAGAGACTCTGAGACGCAGAGACGCAGAGACTCTGAGACGCAGAGACTCTGAGACGCAGAGACTCTGAGACGCAGAGACTCTGAGACGCAGAGACTCTGAGACGCAGAGACTCTGAGACGCAGAGACTCTGAGACGCTGAGACTCTGAGACGCTGAGACGCAGAGACTCTGAGACGCAGAGACTCTGAGACTCTGAGACTCTGAGACGCAGAGACTCTGAGACTCTGAGACGCAGAGACGCAGAGACGCAGAGACTCTGAGACGCAGAGACTCTGAGACGCAGAGACTCTGAGACGCAGAGACTCTGAGACGCAGAGACTCTGAGACGCAGAGACGCAGAGACTCTGAGACGCAGAGACTCTGAGACGCAGAGACTCTGAGACGCAGAGACTCTGAGACGCAGAGACTCTGAGACGCAGAGACTCTGAGACTCTGAGACGCAGAGACTCTGAGACGCAGAGAGTCTGAGACGCAGAGACGCAGAGACTCTGAGACCTGAGACGCAGAGACTCTGAGACGCTGAGACGCAGAGACGCAGAGACTCTGAGACGCAGAGAGTCTGAGACGCAGAGACTCTGAGACGCAGAGACTCTGAGACGCAGAGACTCTGAGACGCAGAGACTCTGAGACGCAGAGACTCTGAGACGCAGAGACTCTGAGACGCAGAGACGCTGAGACGCAGAGACTCTGAGACGCAGAGACTCTGAGACGCAGAGACTCTGAGACGCAGAGACTCTGAGACGCAGAGACTCTGAGACGCAGAGACTCTGAGACGCACAGACTCTGAGACGCAGAGACTCTGAGACGCAGAGACTCTGAGACGCAGAGACGCAGAGACGCAGAGACTCTGAGACGCAGAGACTCTGAGACTCTGAGACTCTGAGACGCAGAGACGCAGAGACTCTGAGACGCAGAGACTCTGAGACGCAGAGACTCTGAGACGCAGAGACTCTGAGACGCAGAGAGTCTGAGACGCAGAGACGCTGAGACGCAGAGACTCTGAGACGCAGAGACTCTGAGACGCAGAGACTCTGAGACTCTGAGACGCAGAGACTCTGAGACGCAGAGACTCTGAGACGGCAGAGACTCTGAGACGCAGAGACGCAGAGACGCAGAGACTCTGAGACGCAGAGACTCTGAGACGCAGAGACTCTGAGACTCTGAGACGCAGAGACTCTGAGACGCAGAGACTCTGAGACGCAGAGACTCTGAGACGCAGAGACGCAGAGACTCTGAGACGCTGAGACGCAGAGACTCTGAGACGCAGAGACTCTGAGACGCAGAGACTCTGAGACGCAGAGACTCTGAGACGCAGAGAGTCTGAGACGCAGAGACTCTGAGACGCAGAGACTCTGAGACGCAGAGACTCTGAGACGCAGAGACTCTGAGACGCAGAGACTCTGAGACGCAGAGACTCTGAGACGCAGAGACTCTGAGACGCAGAGACTCTGAGACGCAGAGACTCTGAGACTCTGAGACGCAGAGACTCTGAGACGCAGAGACTCTGAGACGCAGAGACTCTGAGACTCTGAGACGCAGAGACTCTGAGACGCAGAGATCTGAGACTCTGAGACGCAGAGACTCTGAGACGCAGAGAGTCTGAGACGCAGAGACTCTGAGACGCTGAGACGCAGAGACTCTGAGACGCTGAGACGCAGAGACTCTGAGACGCAGAGACTCTGAGACGCAGAGACTCTGAGACGCAGAGACTCTGAGACGCAGAGACTCTGAGACGCAGAGACTCTGAGACGCAGAGACTCTGAGACGCAGAGACTCTGAGACGCAGAGACTCTGAGACGCAGAGACTCTGAGACGCAGAGACTCTGAGACGCAGAGACTCTGAGACGCAGAGACTCTGAGACGCAGAGACTCTGAGACGCAGAGACTCTGAGACGCAGAGACTCTGAGACGCAGAGACTCTGAGACGCAGAGACTCTGAGACGCTGAGACGCAGAGACTCTGAGACGCAGAGACTCTGAGACGCAGAGACTCTGAGACGCAGAGACTCTGAGACGCAGAGACTCTGAGACGCAGAGACTCTGAGACTCTGAGACTCTGAGACGCAGAGACTCTGAGACGCAGAGACTCTGAGACGCAGAGACTCTGAGACGCAGAGACTCTGAGACGCAGAGACTCTGAGACGCTGAGACGCAGAGAGACTCTGAGACGCAGAGAGTCTGAGACGCAGAGGAGTCTGAGACGCAGAGACTCTGAGACTCTGAGACTCTGAGACGCAGAGACTCTGAGACTCTGAGACGCAGAGACTCTGAGACGCAGAGACTCTGAGACTCTGAGACTCTGAGACGGCTGAGACTCTGAGACTCTGAGACGCAGAGACTCTGAGACTCTGAGACGCAGAGACTCTGAGACGCACAGAGACGCAGAGACTCTGAGACTCTGAGACGCAGAGACTCTGAGACTCAGAGACGCAGAGACGCAGAGACTCTGAGACGCAGAGACTCTGAGACTCTGAGACGCAGAGACTCTGAGACTCTGAGACTCTGAGACGCAGAGACTCTGAGACTCTGAGACGCAGAGACTCTGAGACTCTGAGACGCAGAGACTCTGAGACTCTGAGACGCAGAGACTCTGAGACGCAGAGACGCAGAGACTCTGAGACTCTGAGACGCAGAGACTCTGAGACTCTGAGACGCAGAGACTCTGAGACGCAGAGACGCAGAGACTCTGAGACTCTGAGACGCAGAGACTCTGAGACTCTGAGACTCAGAGACGCAGAGACGCAGAGACTCTGAGACGCAGAGACTCTGAGACTCTGAGACGCAGAGACTCTGAGACTCTGAGACGCAGAGACTCTGAGACTCTGAGACGCAGAGACTCTGAGACTCTGAGACGCAGAGACTCTGAGACTCTGAGACGCTGAGACTCTGAGACGCAGAGACTCTGAGACTCTGAGACTCTGAGACGCAGAGACTCTGAGACGCAGAGACTCTGAGACGCAGAGACTCTGAGACTCTGAGACGCAGAGACGCAGAGACTCTGAGACGCAGAGACTCTGAGACTCTGAGACTCTGAGACGCAGAGACTCTGAGACTCTGAGACGCAGAGACTCTGAGACTCTGAGACTCTGAGACGCAGAGACTCTGAGACGCAGAGACTCTGAGACTCTGAGACGCAGAGACTCTGAGACGCAGAGACTCTGAGACGCAGAGACTCTGAGACTCTGAGACGCAGAGACTCTGAGACTCTGAGACGCAGAGACTCTGAGACTCTGAGACGCAGAGACGCAGAGACTCTGAGACTCTGAGACGCAGAGACTCTGAGACGCAGAGACTCTGAGACTCTGAGACGCAGAGACTCTGAGACTCTGAGACTCTGAGACGCAGAGACTCTGAGACTCTGAGACTCTGAGACGCAGAGACTCTGAGACTCTGAGACGCAGAGACTCTGAGACTCTGAGACGCAGAGACTCTGAGACTCTGAGACGCAGAGACTCTGAGACTCTGAGACGCAGAGACTCTGAGACGCAGAGACTCTGAGACGCTGAGACGCAGAGACTCTGAGACGCAGAGACTCTGAGACGCAGAGACTCTGAGACGCAGAGACTCTGAGACGCAGAGACTCTGAGACGCAGAGACTCTGAGACGCAGAGACTCTGAGACGCAGAGACTCTGAGACGCAGAGACTCTGAGACGCAGAGACTCTGAGACGCAGAGACTCTGAGACGCAGAGACTCTGAGACGCAGAGACTCTGAGACGCAGAGACTCTGAGACGCAGAGACTCTGAGACGCTGAGACTCTGAGACGCTGAGACGCAGAGACTCTGAGACGCAGAGACTCTGAGACGCAGAGACTCTGAGACGCAGAGACTCTGAGACGCAGAGACTCTGAGACGCTGAGACGCAGAGACTCTGAGACGCAGAGACTCTGAGACGCAGAGACTCTGAGACGCAGAGACTCTGAGACGCAGAGACTCTGAGACGCAGAGACTCTGAGACGCAGAGACTCTGAGACGCAGAGACTCTGAGACGCAGAGACTCTGAGACGCAGAGACTCTGAGACGCAGAGACTCTGAGACGCAGAGACTCTGAGACGCTGAGACTCTGAGACGCAGAGACTCTGAGACGCAGAGACTCTGAGACGCAGAGACGCAGAGACGCAGAGACTCTGAGACGCAGAGACTCTGAGACGCAGAGACGCGGAGACTCTGAGACTCTGAGACTCTGAGACGCTGAGACTCTGAGACGCAGAGACGCAGAGACGCGGAGACTCTGAGACTCTGAGACTCTGAGACGCTGAGACTCTGAGACGCAGAGACTCTGAGACGCAGAGACTCTGAGACGCAGAGACTCTGAGACGCAGAGACTCTGAGACTCTGAGACGCAGAGACTCTGAGACGCAGAGACTCTGAGACTCTGAGACTCTGAGACGCAGAGACTCTGAGACTCTGAGACTCTGAGACTCTGAGACGCAGAGACTCTGAGACTCTGAGACGCAGAGACTCTGAGACTCTGAGACGCAGAGACTCTGAGACGCAGAGACTCTGAGACGCAGAGACTCTGAGACGCAGAGACGCAGAGACTCTGAGACGCAGAGACGCAGAGACGCGGAGACTCTGAGACTCTGAGACTCTGAGACGCAGAGACTCTGAGACTCTGAGACGCAGAGACTCTGAGACTCTGAGACTCTGAGACGCAGAGACTCTGAGACGCAGAGACTCTGAGACGCAGAGACTCTGAGACTCTGAGACGCAGAGACTCTGAGACTCTGAGACGCAGAGACTCTGAGACTCTGAGACTCTGAGACGCAGAGACTCTGAGACGCAGAGACTCTGAGACGCAGAGACTCTGAGACTCTGAGACTCTGAGACGCAGAGACTCTGAGACTCTGAGACTCTGAGACGCAGAGACTCTGAGACGCAGAGACTCTGAGACTCTGAGACGCAGAGACTCTGAGACTCTGAGACGCAGAGACTCTGAGACTCTGAGACGCAGAGACTCTGAGACTCTGAGACGCAGAGACTCTGAGACTCTGAGACGCAGAGACTCTGAGACTCTGAGACGCAGAGACTCTGAGACTCTGAGACGCAGAGACTCTGAGACTCTGAGACGCAGAGACTCTGAGACTCTGAGACGCAGAGACGCAGAGACTCTGAGACGCAGAGACTCTGAGACGCAGAGACTCTGAGACGCAGAGACTCTGAGACTCTGAGACGCAGAGACTCTGAGACTCTGAGACTCTGAGACGCAGAGACTCTGAGACTCTGAGACGCAGAGACTCTGAGACTCTGAGACGCAGAGACTCTGAGACGCAGAGACTCTGAGACGCAGAGACTCTGAGACGCAGAGACTCTGAGACGCAGAGACTCTGAGACGCAGAGACTCTGAGACGCTGAGACGCAGAGACTCTGAGACGCAGAGACTCTGAGACGCAGAGACGCAGAGACTCTGAGACTCTGAGACTCTGAGACGCAGAGACTCTGAGACTCTGAGACGCAGAGACGCAGAGACGCAGAGACTCTGAGACGCAGAGACTCTGAGACGCAGAGACTCTGAGACTCTGAGACTCTGAGACTCTGAGACGCAGAGACTCTGAGACTCTGAGACGCAGAGACTCTGAGACTCTGAGACTCTGAGACGCAGAGACGCAGAGACTCTGAGACTCTGAGACGCAGAGACTCTGAGACGCAGAGACTCTGAGACTCTGAGACGCAGAGACTCTGAGACTCTGAGACTCTGAGACGCAGAGACTCTGAGACTCTGAGACGCAGAGACTCTGAGACTCTGAGACTCTGAGACGCAGAGACTCTGAGACTCTGAGACTCTGAGACGCAGAGACTCTGAGACTCTGAGACTCTGAGACGCAGAGACTCTGAGACGCAGAGACTCTGAGACGCAGAGACTCTGAGACGCAGAGACTCTGAGACGCAGAGACTCTGAGACGCAGAGACTCTGAGACGCAGAGACTCTGAGACGCAGAGACTCTGAGACGCAGAGACTCTGAGACGCAGAGACTCTGAGACGCTGAGACTCTGAGACGCAGAGACTCTGAGACGCAGAGACGCAGAGACGCAGAGACTCTGAGACGCAGAGACTCTGAGACGCAGAGACGCGGAGACTCTGAGACTCTGAGACTCTGAGACTCTGAGACGCAGAGACTCTGAGACGCAGAGACTCTGAGACTCTGAGACTCTGAGACGCAGAGACTCTGAGACGCAGAGACTCTGAGACGCAGAGACTCTGAGACGCAGAGACTCTGAGACGCAGAGACTCTGAGACGCAGAGACTCTGAGACGCAGAGACTCTGAGACGCAGAGACTCTGAGACGCAGAGACTCTGAGACTCTGAGACGCAGAGACTCTGAGACGCTGAGACGCAGAGACGCTGAGACGCAGAGACTCTGAGACGCAGAGACTCTGAGACGCAGAGACTCTGAGACGCAGAGACTCTGAGACGCAGAGACTCTGAGACGCAGAGACTCTGAGACGCAGAGACTCTGAGACGCAGAGACTCTGAGACGCAGAGACTCTGAGACGCAGAGACTCTGAGACGCAGAGACTCTGAGACGCAGAGACTCTGAGACGCAGAGACTCTGAGACGCAGAGACTCTGAGACGCAGAGACTCTGAGACTCTGAGACTCTGAGACGCAGAGACTCTGAGACGCAGAGACGCAGAGACTCTGAGACGCAGAGACTCTGAGACGCAGAGACGCGGAGACTCTGAGACTCTGAGACTCTGAGACGCAGAGACTCTGAGACTCTGAGACGCAGAGACTCTGAGACTCTGAGACGCAGAGACTCTGAGACGCAGAGACTCTGAGACGCAGAGACTCTGAGACTCTGAGACTCTGAGACGCAGAGACTCTGAGACTCTGAGACTCTGAGACGCAGAGACGCTGAGACTCTGAGACGCAGAGACTCTGAGACGCAGAGACTCTGAGACGCAGAGACGCAGAGACTCTGAGACGCAGAGACTCTGAGACGCAGAGACTCTGAGACTCTGAGACTCTGAGACGCAGAGACTCTGAGACTCTGAGACTCTGAGACGCAGAGACGCAGAGACTCTGAGACGCAGAGACTCTGAGACGCAGAGACTCTGAGACGCAGAGACTCTGAGACGCAGAGACTCTGAGACGCTGAGACTCTGAGTCGCTGAGACGCTGAGACGCAGAGACCCTGAGACTCTGAGACGCAGAAACGCAGAGACACTGAGGCTCTGAGACGCTGAGACTCTGAGACTCTGAGAAGCTGAGACTCTGAGACGCAGAGACTCTGAGACGCAGAGACGCTGAGACTCTGAGACTCTGAGAAGCTGAGACTCTGAGACGCAGAGACTCTGAGACGCAGAGACTCTGAGACGCTGAGACTCTGAGTCGCTGAGACGCTGAGACGCAGAGACCCTGAGACTCTGAGACGCAGAAACGCAGAGACACTGAGGCTCTGAGACGCTGAGACTCTGAGACTCTGAGAAGCTGAGACTCTGAGACGCAGAGACTCTGAGACGCAGAGACGCTGAGACTCTGAGACTCTGAGAAGCTGAGACTCTGAGACGCAGAGACTCTGAGACGCAGAGACGCAGAGACGCAGAGACTCTGAGACGCAGAGACTCTGAGACGCAGAGACTCTGAGACGCAGAGACTCTGAGACGCAGAGACTCTGAGACGCAGAGACTCTGAGACTCTGAGACGCTGAGACTCTGAGACGCTGAGACTCTGAGACGCTGAGACGCAGAGACGCAGAGACTCTAAGACTCTGAGACTCTGAGACGCAGAGACTCTGAGACGCAGAGACTCTGAGACGCAGAGACTCTGAGACGCAGAGACTCTGAGACGCAGAGACTCTGAGACTCTGAGACGCTGAGACTCTGAGACGCTGAGACTCTGAGACGCTGAGACGCAGAGACGCAGAGACTCTAAGACTCTGAGACTCTGAGACGCAGAGACTCTGAGACGCTGAGATGCTGAGACTCTGAGACGCAGAGGCTCTGAGACGCTGCGACTCTGAGACGCAGAGACTCTGAGACGCAGAGACTCTGAGACGCAGAGACTCTGAGACGCAGAGACTCTGAGACGCAGAGACTCTGAGACGCAGAGACTCTGAGACGCAGAGACTCTGAGACGCAGAGACTCTGAGACGCAGAGACTCTGAGACGCAGAGACTCTGAGACGCAGAGACTCTGAGACGCAGAGACTCTGAGACGCAGAGACTCTGAGACGCAGAGACTCTGAGACGCAGAGACTCTGAGACGCAGAGACTCTGAGACTCTGAGACGCTGAGACGCTGAGACGCAGAGACTCTGAGACGCAGAGACTCTGAGACGCAGAGACTCTGAGACGCAGAGACTCTGAGACGCAGAGACTCTGAGACGCTGAGACGCTGAGACGCTGAGACGCAGAGACTCTGAGACGCAGAGACTCTGAGACGCAGAGACTCTGAGACGCAGAGACTCTGAGACGCAGAGACTCTGAGACGCAGAGACTCTGAGACGCAGAGACTCTGAGACGCAGAGACTCTGAGACTCTGAGACGCTGAGACGCTGAGACGCAGAGACTCTGAGACGCAGAGACTCTGAGACGCAGAGACTCTGAGACGCAGAGACTCTGAGACGCAGAGACTCTGAGACGCAGAGACTCTGAGACGCAGAGACTCTGAGACGCAGAGACTCTGAGACTCTGAGACTCTGAGACGCTGAGACGCAGAGACTCTGAGACGCAGAGACTCTGAGACGCAGAGACTCTGAGACGCAGAGACTCTGAGACGCAGAGACTCTGAGACGCAGAGACTCTGAGACGCAGAGACGCAGAGACTCTGAGACGCAGAGACTCTGAGACGCAGAGACTCTGAGACGCAGAGACTCTGAGACGCAGAGGCTCTGAGACGCAGAGACTCTGAGACGCAGAGACTCTGAGACGCAGAGACTCTGAGACGCAGAGACGCAGAGACGCTGAGACGCTGAGACGCTGCGACTCTGAGACGCTGCGACTCTGAGACGCTGCGACTCTGAGACGCTGCGACTCTGAGACGCAGAGACTCTGAGACGCAGAGACTCTGAGACGCAGAGACTCTGAGACGCAGAGACTCTGAGACGCAGAGACGCTGAGACGCAGAGACGCTGAGACGCAGAGACGCTGAGACGCTGAGACGCAGAGACTCTGAGACGCAGAGACTCTGAGACGCAGAGACTCTGAGACGCAGAGACTCTGAGACGCAGAGACTCTGAGACGCAGAGACTCTGAGACGCAGAGACTCTGAGACGCTGAGACGCAGAGACTCTGAGACGCAGAGACTCTGAGACTCTGATAAGCTGAAACGCTGAGACTCTGAGACTCTGAGACGCTGAGACGCTGAGACACAGAGACGCTGAGACGCTGAGACGCAGAGACACTGAGACTCTGAGACTCTGAGACGCAGAGACGCTGAGACGCTGAGACTCTGAGACGCTGAGACTCTGAGACTCTGAGACGCTGAGACGCTGAGACTCTGAGACGCTGAGACTCTGAGACTCTGAGACGCTGAGACACTGAGACTCTGAGACGCAGAGACTCTGAGACTCTGAGACGCAGAGACTCTGAGACGCTGAGACGCTGAGACTCTGAGACTCTGAGACTCTGATAAGCTGAAACGCTGAGACTCTGAGACTCTGAGACTCTGAGACGCTGAGACTCTGAGACGCTGAGACTCTGAGACGCTGAGACGCTGAGACGCTGAGACTCTGAGACGCTGAGACTCTGAGACTCTGAGACGCTGAGACGCTGAGACTCTGATAAGCTGAAACGCTGAGACGCTGAGACTCTGAGACGCAGAGACTCTGAGACGCAGAGACTCTGAGATGCAGAGACACAGAGACGCTGAGACTCTGAGACACAGAGACGCTGAGACGCTGAGACTCTGAGACTCTGAGACGCTGAGACTCTGAGACGCTGAGACACAGAGACGCTGAGACGCTGAGACGCAGAGACACTGAGACACTGAGACTCTGAGACGCAGAGACGCTGAGACGCTGAGACTCTGAGACTCTGAGATTCTGAGACTCTGAGACGCTGAGACTCTGAGACGCAGAGACTCTGAGACTCTGATAAGCTGAAACGCTGAGACGCTGAGACGCTGAGACTCTGAGACGCTGAGACTCTGAGACGCTGAGACTCTGAGACGCTGAGACTCTGAGACTCTGAGACGCTGAGACTCTGAGACTCTGAGACGCAGAGACTCTGAGACTCTGATAAGCTGAAACGCTGAGACGCTGAGACTCTGAGACTCTGAGACGCTGAGACTCTGAGACGCAGAGACACTGACACGCTGAGACTCTGACACTCTGGGACGCTGAGACACTGAGATTCTGAGACGCAGAGACTCTGAGACGCTGAGACTCTGAGACTCTGAGACGCTGAGACGCTGAGACTCTGAGACGCTGAGACGCAGAGACGCAGAGACACTGACACGCTGAGACTCTGACACTCTGGGACGCTGAGACACTGAGATTCTGAGACGCAGAGACTCTGAGACTCTGAGACGCTGAGACGCTGAGACTCTGAGACTCTGAGTCTCTGAGACGCAGAGACCCTGAGACCCTGAGACTCTGAGACGCAGAGACGCAGAGACACTGAGAGTCTGAGACTCTGAGACGCTGAGGCTCTGACACGCTGAGACTCTGAGACTCTGAGACTCTGAGACTCTGAGACACTGAGACGCAGAGACACTGAGACTCTTAGACGCAGAGACTCTTAGACGCAGAGACTCTTAGACGCAGAGACTCTGAGACGCAGAGACTCTGAGACGCAGAGACTCTGAGACTCTGAGACTCTGATACGCTGAAACGCTGAGACGCAGAGACGCTGAGACGCAGAGACTCTGAGACGCAGAAACTCTGAGACGCAGAGACTCTGAGACGCAGAGACTCTGAGACGCCGAGACTCTGAGACGCAGAGACACAGAGACGCTGAGACTCTGAGACACAGAGACGCTGAGACGCTGAGACTCTGAGATGCTGAGACGCTGAGACTCTGAGACGCAGAGACGCTGAGACTCTGAGACACAGAGACGCTGAGACGCTGAGCCTCTGAGACGCTGAGCCTCTGAGACGCTGAGCCTCTGAGACGCTGAGCCTCTGAGACGCTGAGACGCTGAGACTCTGAGACGCTGAGACGCTGAGACTCTGAGACGCAGAGACGCTGAGACTCTGAGACACAGACGCTGAGACTCTGAGATGCTGAGACGCTGAGACTCTGAGACGCAGAGACACTGAGACGCTGAGACTCTGAGACGCAGAGACTCTGAGACGCTGAGACTCTGAGACGCTGAGACTCTGAGACGCAGAGACACTGAGACGCAGAGACGCTGAGACTCTGAGACGCTGAGACTCTGAGACGCAGAGACGCTGAGACTCTGAGACACTGAGACGCAGAGACGCTGAGACTCTGAGACGCTGAGACTCTGAGACACTGAGACTCTGAGACGCAGAGACACTGAGACGCTGAGACTCTGAGACGCTGAGACGCAGAGACGCTGAGACTCTGAGACGCAGAGACGCTGAGACTCTGAGACGCTGAGACTCTGAGACACTGAGACGCAGAGACACTGAGACTCTGAGACGCTGAGACTCTGAGACACTGAGACTCTGAGACACTGAGACGCAGAGACACTGAGACGCAGAGACACTGAGACTCAGAGACGCTGAGACTCTGAGACGCTGAGACTCTGAGACGCTGAGACTCTGAGACACTGAGACGCAGAGACGCTGAGACTCTGAGACGCTGAGACTCTGAGACTCTGAGACTCTGAGACGCTGAGACTCTGAGACTCTGAGACACTGAGACTCTGAGACGCTGAGACTCTGAGACGCTGAGACTCTGAGACGCTGAGACGCAGAGACTCTGAGACGCTGAGACTCTGAGACACTGAGACGCTGAGACTCTGAGACGCTGAGACTCTGAGACACTGAGACGCAGAGACACTGAGACTCTGAGACGCTGAGACTCTGAGACGCTGAGACTCTGAGACGCTGAGACTCTGAGACGCTGAGACTCTGAGACGCAGAGACACTGAGACTCAGAGACGCTGAGACTCTGAGACGCAGAGACGCTGAGACTCTGAGACGCTGAGACTCTGAGACACTGAGACGCAGAGACGCTGAGACGCTGAGACTCTGAGACGCTGAGACGCAGAGACGCTGAGACTCTGAGACGCAGAGACGCTGAGACTCTGAGACGCAGAGACACTGAGACTCTGAGACGCTGAGACTCTGAGACACTGAGACGCAGAGACACTGAGACGCAGAGACACTGAGACTCTGAGACGCAGAGACGCTGAGACTCTGAGACGCTGAGACTCTGAGACTCTGAGACACTGAGACGCAGAGACGCTGAGACGCTGAGACGCAGAGACGCTGAGACTCTGAGACGCTGAGACTCTGAGACGCTGAGACTCTGAGACACTGAGACGCAGAGACACTGAGACTCTGAGACGCTGAGACTCTGAGACGCTGAGACTCTGAGACGCTGAGACTCTGAGACGCTGAGACTCTGAGACACTGAGACGCAGAGACGCTGAGACTCTGAGACGCTGAGACTCTGAGACGCTGAGACGCAGAGACGCTGAGACTCTGAGACGCTGAGACTCTGAGACACTGAGACGCAGAGACGCTGAGACTCTGAGACGCTGAGACTCTGAGACGCTGAGACTCTGAGACTCTGAGACGCTGAGACACTGAGACGCAGAGACACTGAGACTCTGAGACGCTGAGACTCTGAGACGCAGAGACTCTGAGACGCAGAGACGCTGAGACTCTGAGACGCTGAGACGCAGAGACGCTGAGACTCTGAGACGCTGAGACTCTGAGACTCTGAGACGCTGAGACTCTGAGACACTGAGACGCAGAGACACTGAGACTCTGAGACGCAGAGACGCTGAGACTCTGAGACGCTGAGACTCTGAGACGCTGAGACTCTGAGACGCTGAGACTCTGAGACGCTGAGACTCTGAGACACTGAGACGCAGAGACGCTGAGACTCTGAGACGCTGAGACTCTGAGACGCTGAGACGCAGAGACGCTGAGACTCTGAGACGCTGAGACTCTGAGACACTGAGACGCAGAGACGCTGAGACTCTGAGACGCTGAGACTCTGAGACGCTGAGACTCTGAGACGCTGAGACGCAGAGACGCTGAGACTCTGAGACGCTGAGACTCTGAGACACTGAGACGCAGAGACGCTGAGACTCTGAGACGCTGAGACTCTGAGACGCTGAGACGCTGAGACTCTGAGACGCTGAGACTCTGAGACACTGAGACGCAGAGACGCTGAGACTCTGAGACGCTGAGACTCTGAGACGCTGAGACTCTGAGACTCTGAGACGCTGAGACACTGAGACGCAGAGACACTGAGACTCTGAGACGCAGAGACGCTGAGACTCTGAGACGCTGAGACTCTGAGACTCTGAGACGCAGAGACGCTGAGACTCTGAGACGCTGAGACGCAGAGACGCTGAGACTCTGAGACGCTGAGACTCTGAGACTCTGAGACGCTGAGACTCTGAGACACTGAGACGCAGAGACACTGAGACTCTGAGACGCAGAGACGCTGAGACTCTGAGACGCTGAGACGCAGAGACGCTGAGACTCTGAGACGCTGAGACTCTGAGACGCTGAGACGCAGAGACGCTGAGACTCTGAGACGCTGAGACTCTGAGACACTGAGACGCAGAGACGCTGAGACTCTGAGACGCTGAGACTCTGAGACGCTGAGACTCTGAGACGCTGAGACGCAGAGACGCTGAGACTCTGAGACGCTGAGACTCTGAGACACTGAGACGCAGAGACGCTGAGACTCTGAGACGCTGAGACTCTGAGACGCTGAGACTCTGAGACGCTGAGACGCAGAGACGCTGAGACTCTGAGACGCTGAGACTCTGAGACACTGAGACGCAGAGACGCTGAGACTCTGAGACGCTGAGACTCTGAGACGCTGAGACTCTGAGACGCTGAGACTCTGAGACACTGAGACTCTGAGACACTGAGACGCAGAGACACTGAGACGCAGAGACACTGAGACTCTGAGACGCAGAGACTCTGAGACTCTGAGACGCAGAGACGCTGAGACTCTGAGACGCTGAGACTCTGAGACGCTGAGACTCTGAGACTCTGAGACGCTGAGACTCTGAGACACTGAGACTCTGAGACACTGAGACGCAGAGACGCTGAGACTCTGAGACGCTGAGACTCTGAGACGCTGAGACTCTGAGACTCTGAGACGCTGAGACACTGAGACGCAGAGACACTGAGACTCTGAGACGCAGAGACGCTGAGACTCTGAGACGCTGAGACTCTGAGACTCTGAGACGCAGAGACGCTGAGACTCTGAGACGCTGAGACGCAGAGACGCTGAGACTCTGAGACTCTGAGACGCTGAGACTCTGAGACACTGAGACGCAGAGACACTGAGACTCTGAGACGCAGAGACGCTGAGACTCTGAGACGCTGAGACGCAGAGACGCTGAGACTCTGAGACGCTGAGACTCTGAGACGCTGAGACGCAGAGACGCTGAGACTCTGAGACGCTGAGACTCTGAGACACTGAGACGCAGAGACGCTGAGACTCTGAGACGCTGAGACTCTGAGACGCTGAGACTCTGAGACGCTGAGACGCAGAGACGCTGAGACTCTGAGACGCTGAGACTCTGAGACTCTGAGACGCTGAGACTCTGAGACGCTGAGACTCTGAGACTCTGAGACGCTGAGACTCTGAGACACTGAGACTCTGAGACACTGAGACGCAGAGACACTGAGACGCAGAGACACTGAGACTCTGAGACGCAGAGACTCTGAGACGCAGAGACTCTGAGACTCTGAGACGCAGAGACGCTGAGACTCTGAGACGCTGAGACGCAGAGACGCTGAGACTCTGAGACGCTGAGACTCTGAGACACTGAGACTCTGAGACACTGAGACGCAGAGACACTGAGACGCAGAGACACTGAGACGCAGAGACACTGAGACTCTGAGACGCAGAGACTCTGAGACGCAGAGACTCTGAGACTCTGAGACGCAGAGACGCTGAGACTCTGAGACGCAGAGACGCTGAGACTCTGAGACGCTGAGACTCTGAGACTCTGAGACACTGAGACTCTGAGACGCAGAGACGCTGAGACTCTGAGACGCTGAGACTCTGAGACTCTGAGACGCAGAGACGCAGAGACGCTGAGACTCTGAGACGCTGAGACTCTGAGACTCTGAGACACTGAGACTCTGAGACACTGAGACGCAGAGACACTGAGACGCAGAGACACTGAGACTCTGAGACGCTGAGACTCTGAGACGCTGAGACTCTGAGACGCTGAGACGCAGAGACGCTGAGACTCTGAGACGCAGAGACGCTGAGACTCTGAGACGCTGAGACTCTGAGACGCAGAGACACTGAGACTCTGAGACTCTGAGACGCTGAGACTCTGAGACGCTGAGACGCAGAGACGCTGAGACTCTGAGACGCTGAGACGCAGAGACGCTGAGACTCTGAGACGCTGAGACTCTGAGACACTGAGACTCTGAGACACTGAGACTCTGAGACGCAGAGACACTGAGACTCTGAGACGCTGAGACTCTGAGACACTGAGACTCTGAGACGCAGAGACGCTGAGACTCTGAGACGCTGAGACTCTGAGACACTGAGACTCTGAGACACTGAGACGCAGAGACACTGAGACGCAGAGACACTGAGACTCTGAGACACTGAGACTCTGAGACGCAGAGACGCTGAGACTCTGAGACGCTGAGACTCTGAGACGCTGAGACGCAGAGACGCTGAGACTCTGAGACGCTGAGACGCAGAGACGCTGAGACTCTGAGACGCTGAGACTCTGAGACGCAGAGACTCTGAGACGCTGAGACTCTGAGACGCTGAGACGCAGAGACGCTGAGACTCTGAGACTCTGAGACGCAGAGACGCAGAGACGCTGAGACTCTGAGACGCTGAGACTCTGAGACACTGAGACTCTGAGACGCTGAGACGCTGAGACTCTGAGACTCTGAGACACTGAGACGCAGAGACACTGAGACTCTGAGACGCTGATTCTGAGACTCTGAGACGCAGAGACTCTGAGACGCTGAGACTCTGAGACGCAGAGACACTGAGACGCTGAGACGCTGAGACTCTGAGACGCTGAGACTCTGAGACACTGAGACGCTGAGACGCAGAGACGCAGAGACGCTGAGACTCTGAGACGCTGAGACTCTGAGACACTGAGACTCTGAGACACTGAGACGCAGAGACACTGAGACTCTGAGACGCTGAGACGCTGAGACTCTGAGACTCTGAGACTCTGAGACGCTGATTCTGAGACTCTGAGACGCAGAGACTCTGAGACGCTGAGACGCTGAGACTCTGAGACGCTGAGACTCTGAGACACTGAGACGCAGAGACACTGAGACTCTGAGACGCTGAGGCTCTGAGACGCAGAGACTCTGAGACACAGAGACGCTGAGACGCTGAGACTCTGAGACGCTGAGACTCTGAGACGCGGAGACTCTGAGACGCTGAGACTCTGAGACGCGGAGACTCTGAGACTCTGAGACACTGAGACTCTGAGACGCTGAGACTCTGAGACACTGAGTCGCAGAGACACTGAGACTCTGAGAATCTGAGACGCGGAGACTCTGAGACGCGGAGATTCTGAGACGCGGAGACTCTGAGACGCGGAGACTCTGAGACGCGGAGACTCTGAGACGCGGAGACTCTGAGACGCGGAGACTCTGAGACGCGGAGACTCTGAGACGCGGAGACTCTGAGACGCGGAGACTCTGAGACGCGGAGACTCTGAGACGCGGAGACTCTGAGACGCGGAGACTCTGAGACGCGGAGACTCTGAGACGCGGAGACTCTGAGACGCGGAGACTCTGAGACGCTGAGACTCTGACACGCAGAGACACTGAGAAGCAGAGACTCTGAGACGCTGAGACTCTGAGACGCAGAGACGCTGAGACACTGAGACTCTGAGACACTGAGACTCTGAGACACTGAGACGCAGAGACACTGAGACGCAGAGACGCTGAGACTCAGAGACGCTGAGACTCAGAGACGCTGAGACTCTGAGACGCTGAGACTCTGAGACGCTGAGACTCTGAGACACTGAGACGCAGAGACGCTGAGACTCTGAGACGCTGAGACTCTGAGACGCTGAGACTCTGAGACACTGAGACTCTGAGACACTGAGACGCAGAGACACTGAGACGCAGAGACGCTGAGACTCTGAGACGCTGAGACTCTGAGACTCTGAGACGCTGAGACTCTGAGACACTGAGACGCAGAGACACTGAGACGCAGAGACACTGAGACTCTGAGACGCAGAGACTCTGAGACTCTGAGACGCAGAGACACTGAGACTCTGAGACGCAGAGACGCTGAGACTCTGAGACGCTGAGACTCTGAGACGCTGAGACGCAGAGACGCTGAGACTCTGAGACGCTGAGACTCTGAGACACAGAGACGCTGAGACGCTGAGACTCAGAGACGCTGAGACTCTGAGACGCAGAGACGCTGAGACTCTGAGACACTGAGACGCAGAGACTCTGAGACTCTGAGACGCAGAGACGCTGAGACTCTGAGACGCAGAGACGCTGAGACTCTGAGACGCTGAGACTCTGAGACGCTGAGACGCAGAGACGCTGAGACTCTGAGACGCTGAGACTCTGAGACACAGAGACGCTGAGACGCTGAGACTCTGAGACGCTGAGACGCAGAGACGCTGAGACGCTGAGACTCTGAGACGCAGAGACGCTGAGACTCTGAGACACTGAGACGCAGAGACACTGAGACTCTGAGACGCTGAGACTCTGAGACACTGAGACGCAGAGACACTGAGACGCAGAGACGCTGAGACTCTGAGACTCTGAGACGCTGAGACTCTGAGACGCTGAGACTCTGAGACTCTGAGACACTGAGACGCAGAGACGCAGAGACTCTGAGACGCAGAGACTCTGAGACTCTGAGACTCTGAGACGCAGAGACTCTGAGACGCAGAGACTCTGAGACGCAGAGAGTCTGAGACGCAGAGACTCTGAGACGCTGAGACGCAGAGACTCTGAGACGCTGAGACGCAGAGACTCTGAGACGCAGAGACTCTGAGACGCAGAGACTCTGAGACTCTGAGACGCAGAGACTCTGAGACGCAGAGACTCTGAGACGCAGAGACGCAGAGACTCTGAGACGCAGAGACTCTGAGACGCAGAGACTCTGAGACGCAGAGACGCAGAGACTCTGAGACGCAGAGACTCTGAGACGCAGAGACTCTGAGACTCTGAGACGCAGAGACTCTGAGACGCAGAGAGTCTGAGACGCAGAGACGCAGAGACTCTGAGACGCTGAGACGCAGAGACTCTGAGACGCTGAGACGCAGAGAGTCTGAGACGCAGAGACTCTGAGACGCAGAGACTCTGAGACGCAGAGACTCTGAGACGCAGAGACTCTGAGACGCAGAGACTCTGAGACGCAGAGACTCTGAGACGCAGAGACGCTGAGACGCAGAGACTCTGAGACGCAGAGACTCTGAGACGCAGAGACTCTGAGACGCAGAGACGCAGAGACTCTGAGACTCTGAGACTCTGAGACGCAGAGACGCAGAGACGCAGAGACTCTGAGACGCAGAGACTCTGAGACGCAGAGACTCTGAGACGCAGAGACTCTGAGACGCAGAGACTCTGAGACGCAGAGACTCTGAGACGCAGAGACTCTGAGACGCAGAGACTCTGAGACGCAGAGACTCTGAGACGCAGAGACTCTGAGACGCAGAGACGCAGAGACTCTGAGACGCAGAGACGCAGAGACTCTGAGACGCAGAGACTCTGAGACGCAGAGACTCTGAGACGCAGAGACTCTGAGACGCAGAGACTCTGAGACGCAGAGACTCTGAGACGCAGAGACGCAGAGACTCTGAGACGCAGAGACTCTGAGACGCAGAGACTCTGAGACTCTGAGACGCAGAGACTCTGAGACGCAGAGACTCTGAGACGCAGAGACTCTGAGACGCAGAGACTCTGAGACGCAGAGACTCTGAGACGCAGAGACGCAGAGACTCTGAGACGCAGAGACTCTGAGACGCAGAGACTCTGAGACGCAGAGACTCTGAGACGCAGAGACTCTGAGACGCAGAGACGCAGAGACGCAGAGACTCTGAGACGCAGAGACTCTGAGACTCTGAGACGCAGAGACTCTGAGACTCTGAGACGCAGAGACTCTGAGACGCAGAGACTCTGAGACGCAGAGACTCTGAGACGCAGAGACTCTGAGACGCAGAGACTCTGAGACGCAGAGACTCTGAGACGCAGAGACGCAGAGACGCAGAGACTCTGAGACGCAGAGACGCAGAGACTCTGAGACGCAGAGACTCTGAGACGCAGAGACTCTGAGACGCAGAGACTCTGAGACGCAGAGACTCTGAGACGCAGAGACTCTGAGACTCTGAGACGCAGAGACTCTGAGACGCAGAGACTCTGAGACGCAGAGACTCTGAGACTCTGAGACGCAGAGACTCTGAGACGCAGAGACTCTGAGACGCAGAGACTCTGAGACGCAGAGACGCAGAGACTCTGAGACGCAGAGACTCTGAGACTCTGAGACGCAGAGACTCTGAGACGCAGAGACTCTGAGACGCAGAGACTCTGAGACGCAGAGACTCTGAGACGCAGAGACGCAGAGACTCTGAGACGCAGAGACTCTGAGACGCAGAGACGCAGAGACTCTGAGACGCAGAGACTCTGAGACGCAGAGACTCTGAGACGCAGAGACGCAGAGACTCTGAGACGCAGAGACTCTGAGACTCTGAGACGCAGAGACTCTGAGACTCTGAGACGCAGAGACTCTGAGACGCAGAGACTCTGAGACGCAGAGACTCTGAGACGCAGAGACGCAGAGACTCTGAGACGCAGAGACTCTGAGACGCAGAGACGCAGAGACTCTGAGACGCAGAGACTCTGAGACGCAGAGACTCTGAGACGCAGAGACGCAGAGACTCTGAGACGCAGAGACTCTGAGACTCTGAGACGCAGAGACTCTGAGACTCTGAGACGCAGAGACTCTGAGACGCAGAGACTCTGAGACGCAGAGAGTCTGAGACGCAGAGACTCTGAGACGCTGAGACGCAGAGACTCTGAGACGCTGAGACGCAGAGACTCTGAGACGCAGAGACTCTGAGACGCAGAGACTCTGAGACGCAGAGACTCTGAGACGCAGAGACTCTGAGACGCAGAGACTCTGAGACGCAGAGACTCTGAGACGCAGAGACTCTGAGACGCAGAGACTCTGAGACGCAGAGACTCTGAGACGCAGAGACTCTGAGACGCAGAGACTCTGAGACTCTGAGACTCTGAGACGCAGAGACTCTGAGACGCAGAGACTCTGAGACGCAGAGACTCTGAGACTCTGAGACGCAGAGACTCTGAGACGCAGAGACTCTGAGACTCTGAGACGCAGAGACTCTGAGACGCAGAGAGTCTGAGACGCAGAGACTCTGAGACGCAGAGACTCTGAGACGCAGAGACTCTGAGACGCAGAGACTCTGAGACGCAGAGACTCTGAGACGCAGAGACTCTGAGACGCAGAGACTCTGAGACGCAGAGACTCTGAGACGCAGAGACTCTGAGACGCAGAGACTCTGAGACGCAGAGACTCTGAGACTCTGAGACGCAGAGACTCTGAGACGCAGAGACTCTGAGACTCTGAGACGCAGAGACTCTGAGACTCTGAGACGCAGAGACTCTGAGACGCAGAGAGTCTGAGACGCAGAGACTCTGAGACGCTGAGACGCAGAGACTCTGAGACGCTGAGACGCAGAGACTCTGAGACGCAGAGAGTCTGAGACGCAGAGAGTCTGAGACGCAGAGACTCTGAGACTCTGAGACGCAGAGACTCTGAGACTCTGAGACGCAGAGACTCTGAGACGCAGAGACTCTGAGACTCTGAGACGCAGAGACTCTGAGACTCTGAGACGCAGAGACTCTGAGACTCTGAGACGCAGAGACTCTGAGACTCTGAGACGCAGAGACTCTGAGACGCAGAGACTCTGAGACTCTGAGACGCAGAGACTCTGAGACTCTGAGACGCAGAGACTCTGAGACTCTGAGACGCAGAGACGCAGAGACGCAGAGACTCTGAGACGCAGAGACTCTGAGACGCAGAGACTCTGAGACGCAGAGACTCTGAGACTCTGAGACGCAGAGACTCTGAGACTCTGAGACGCAGAGACTCTGAGACTCTGAGACTCTGAGACGCAGAGACTCTGAGACGCAGAGACTCTGAGACGCAGAGACTCTGAGACTCTGAGACTCTGAGACGCAGAGACTCTGAGACTCTGAGACGCAGAGACTCTGAGACTCTGAGACTCTGAGACGCAGAGACTCTGAGACGCAGAGACTCTGAGACTCTGAGACGCAGAGACTCTGAGACGCAGAGACTCTGAGACGCAGAGACTCTGAGACTCTGAGACTCTGAGACGCAGAGACTCTGAGACGCAGAGACTCTGAGACGCAGAGACTCTGAGACGCAGAGACTCTGAGACGCAGAGACTCTGAGACGCTGAGACGCAGAGACTCTGAGACGCAGAGACTCTGAGACGCAGAGACTCTGAGACGCAGAGACTCTGAGACGCAGAGACTCTGAGACGCAGAGACTCTGAGACGCAGAGACTCTGAGACGCAGAGACTCTGAGACGCAGAGACTCTGAGACGCTGAGACGCAGAGACTCTGAGACGCAGAGACTCTGAGACGCAGAGACTCTGAGACGCAGAGACTCTGAGACGCAGAGACTCTGAGACGCAGAGACTCTGAGACGCAGAGACTCTGAGACGCAGAGACTCTAAGACGCAGAGACTCTGAGACGCAGAGACTCTGAGACTCTGAGACTCTGAGACGCTGAGACTCTGAGACTCTGAGACGCAGAGACTCTGAGACGCAGAGACGCAGAGACTCTGAGACGCAGAGACTCTGAGACGCAGAGACGCGGAGACTCTGAGACTCTGAGACTCTGAGACTCTGAGACTCTGAGACGCAGAGACTCTGAGACTCTGAGACGCAGAGACTCTGAGACTCTGAGACGCAGAGACTCTGAGACGCAGAGACTCTGAGACTCTGAGACTCTGAGACGCAGAGACTCTGAGACTCTGAGACGCAGAGACTCTGAGACTCTGAGACGCAGAGACGCAGAGACTCTGAGACGCAGAGACTCTGAGACGCAGAGACTCTGAGACGCAGAGACGCAGAGACTCTGAGACGCAGAGACTCTGAGACGCAGAGACTCTGAGACGCAGAGACTCTGAGACGCAGAGACTCTGAGACGCAGAGACTCTGAGACTCTGAGACTCTGAGACTCTGAGACGCATCGACTCTGAGACGCAGAGACTCTGAGACTCTGAGACTCTGAGACGCAGAGACTCTGAGACTCTGAGACGCAGAGACTCTGAGACTCTGAGACGCAGAGACTCTGAGACTCTGAGACGCAGAGACTCTGAGACTCTGAGACGCAGAGACTCTGAGACGCAGAGACTCTGAGACTCTGAGACGCAGAGACTCTGAGACTCTGAGACTCTGAGACGCAGAGACTCTGAGACGCAGAGACTCTGAGACGCAGAGACTCTGAGACGCAGAGACTCTGAGACGCAGAGACTCTGAGACGCAGAGACTCTGAGACGCAGAGACTCTGAGACTCTGAGACGCAGAGACGCAGAGACTCTGAGACTCTGAGACGCAGAGACGCAGAGACTCTGAGACTCTGAGACGCAGAGACTCTGAGACGCAGAGACTCTGAGACGCAGAGACTCTGAGACGCAGAGACTCTGAGACGCAGAGACTCTGAGACTCTGAGACGCAGAGACTCTGAGACGCAGAGACGCAGAGACTCTGAGACTCTGAGACGCAGAGACTCTGAGACGCAGAGACTCTGAGACGCAGAGACTCTGAGACGCAGAGACTCTGAGACGCAGAGACTCTGAGACGCAGAGACTCTGAGACGCAGAGACTCTGAGACGCAGAGACTCTGAGACGCAGAGACTCTGAGACGCAGAGACTCTGAGACGCAGAGACTCTGAGACGCAGAGACTCTGAGACGCAGAGACTCTGAGACGCAGAGACTCTGAGACGCAGAGACTCTGAGACGCAGAGACTCTGAGACGCAGAGACTCTGAGACTCTGAGACGCAGAGACTCTGAGACTCTGAGACTCTGAGACGCAGAGACTCTGAGACGCAGAGACTCTGAGACGCAGAGACTCTGAGACGCAGAGACTCTGAGACGCAGAGACTCTGAGACGCAGAGACTCTGAGACGCAGAGACTCTGAGACTCTGAGACTCTGAGACGCAGAGACTCTGAGACTCTGAGACGCAGAGACTCTGAGACTCTGAGACGCAGAGACTCTGAGACGCAGAGACTCTGAGACTCTGAGACGCAGAGACTCTGAGACTCTGAGACGCAGAGACTCTGAGACTCTGAGACGCAGAGACGCAGAGACTCTGAGACGCAGAGACTCTGAGACGCAGAGACTCTGAGACGCAGAGACTCTGAGACTCTGAGACGCAGAGACTCTGAGACGCAGAGACTCTGAGACTCTGAGACGCAGAGACTCTGAGACTCTGAGACTCTGAGACGCAGAGACTCTGAGACGCAGAGACTCTGAGACGCAGAGACTCTGAGACGCAGAGACTCTGAGACGCAGAGACTCTGAGACGCTGAGACGCAGAGACTCTGAGACGCAGAGACTCTGAGACGCAGAGACGCAGAGACTCTGAGACTCTGAGACTCTGAGACGCAGAGACTCTGAGACTCTGAGACGCAGAGACTCTGAGACTCTGAGACGCAGAGACTCTGAGACTCTGAGACGCAGAGACTCTGAGACGCAGAGACTCTGAGACTCTGAGACGCAGAGACTCTGAGACTCTGAGACTCTGAGACGCAGAGACTCTGAGACTCTGAGACTCTGAGACGCAGAGACTCTGAGACGCAGAGACTCTGAGACGCAGAGACTCTGAGACTCTGAGACTCTGAGACTCTGAGACGCAGAGACTCTGAGACGCAGAGACTCTGAGACGCAGAGACTCTGAGACGCAGAGACTCTGAGACTCTGAGACGCAGAGACTCTGAGACGCAGAGACTCTGAGACGCAGAGACTCTGAGACGCAGAGACTCTGAGACGCAGAGACTCTGAGACGCAGAGACTCTGAGACGCAGAGACTCTGAGACGCAGAGACTCTGAGACGCAGAGACTCTGAGACGCAGAGACTCTGAGACGCTGAGACGCAGAGACTCTGAGACGCAGAGACTCTGAGACGCAGAGACTCTGAGACGCAGAGACTCTGAGACGCAGAGACTCTGAGACGCAGAGACTCTGAGACGCAGAGACTCTGAGACGCAGAGACTCTGAGACGCAGAGACTCTGAGACGCAGAGACTCTGAGACGCAGAGACTCTGAGACGCAGAGACTCTGAGACGCAGAGACTCTGAGACGCAGAGACTCTGAGACTCTGAGACTCTGAGACGCTGAGACGCAGAGACGCAGAGACTCTAAGACTCTGAGACTCTGAGACGCAGAGACGCAGAGACTCTGAGACGCTGAGATGCTGAGACTCTGAGACGCAGAGGCTCTGAGACGCTGCGACTCTGAGACGCAGAGACTCTGAGACGCAGAGACTCTGAGACGCAGAGACTCTGAGACGCAGAGACTCTGAGACGCAGAGACTCTGAGACGCAGAGACTCTGAGACGCAGAGACTCTGAGACGCAGAGACTCTGAGACGCAGAGACTCTGAGACGCAGAGACTCTGAGACGCAGAGACTCTGAGACGCAGAGACTCTGAGACTCTGAGACGCTGAGACGCTGAGACGCAGAGACGCAGAGACTCTGAGACGCAGAGACTCTGAGACGCAGAGACTCTGAGACGCAGAGACTCTGAGACGCAGAGACTCTGAGAAGCTGAGACGCAGAGACTCTGAGACGCAGAGACTCTGAGACGCAGAGACTCTGAGACGCAGAGACTCTGAGACTCTGAGACGCTGAGACGCAGAGACTCTGAGACGCAGAGACTCTGAGACTCTGAGACGCAGAGACTCTGAGACGCAGAGACTCTGAGACGCAGAGACTCTGAGACGCAGAGACTCTGAGACGCAGAGACTCTGAGACGCAGAGACTCTGAGACGCAGAGACTCTGAGACGCAGAGACGCTGAGACGCTGAGACGCAGAGACGCAGAGGCTCTGAGACGCAGAGGCTCTGAGACGCAGAGGCTCTGAGACGCAGAGGCTCTGAGACGCTGCGACTCTGAGACGCTGCGACTCTGAGACGCTGCGACTCTGAGACGCTGCGACTCTGAGACGCTGCGACTCTGAGACGCTGCGACTCTGAGACGCAGAGACTCTGAGACGCAGAGACTCTGAGACGCAGAGACTCTGAGACGCAGAGACTCTGAGACGCAGAGACTCTGAGACGCAGAGACTCTGAGACGCAGAGACTCTGAGACGCAGAGACTCTGAGACGCTGAGACGCAGAGACGCTGAGACGCAGAGACTCTGAGACGCAGAGACTCTGAGACGCAGAGACTCTGAGACGCAGAGACTCTGAGACGCAGAGACTCTGAGACGCTGAGACGCTGAGACGCAGAGACTCTGAGACGCAGAGACTCTGAGACTCTGATAAGCTGAAACGCTGAGACTCTGAGACTCTGAGACGCTGAGACTCTGAGACGCTGAGACACAGAGACGCTGAGACGCTGAGACGCAGAGACACTGAGACTCTGAGACTCTGAGACGCAGAGACGCTGAGACGCTGAGACTCTGAGACTCTGAGACGCTGAGACTCTGAGACTCTGAGACGCTGAGACACTGAGACTCTGAGACGCAGAGACTCTGAGACTCTGAGACGCAGAGACTCTGAGACGCTGAGACTCTGAGACTCTGAGACGCTGAGACGCTGAGACTCTGAGACGCAGAGACTCTGAGACTCTGATAAGCTGAAACGCTGAGACGCTGAGACTCTGAGACTCTGAGACTCTGAGACGCTGAGACTCTGAGACTCTGAGACGCTGAGACTCTGAGACGCTGAGACGCTGAGACTCTGAGACGCAGAGACACTGACACGCTGAGACTCTGACACTCTGGGACGCTGAGACACTGAGAGTCTGAGACGCAGAGACGCAGAGACTCTGAGACGCAGAGACGCAGAGACGCTGAGACGCTGAGACTCTGAGACGCTGAGACTCTGAGACGCAGAGACGCAGAGACACTGACACGCTGAGACTCTGACACTCTGGGACGCTGAGACACTGAGATTCTGAGACGCAGAGACTCTGAGACTCTGAGACGCTGAGACGCTGAGACTCTGAGACTCTGAGACGCTGAGACTCTGAGACGCTGAGACTCTGAGACGCTGAGACGCAGAGACGCAGAGACACTGACACGCTGAGACTCTGACACTCTGGGACGCTGAGACACTGAGATTCTGAGACGCAGAGACTCTGAGACGCTGAGACGCTGAGACTCTGAGTCTCTGAGACGCAGAGACCCTGAGACCCTGAGACTCTGAGACGCAGAGACGCAGAGACACTGAGAGTCTGAGACTCTGAGACGCTGAGGCTCTGACACGCTGAGACTCTGAGACTCTGAGACTCTGAGACACTGAGACGCAGAGACGCAGAGACACTGAGACTCTTAGACGCAGAGACTCTTAGACGCAGAGACTCTTAGACGCAGAGACTCTGAGACGCAGAGACTCTGAGACGCAGAGACTCTGAGACTCTGAGACTCTGATACGCTGAAACGCTGAGACGCAGAGACGCTGAGACGCAGAGACTCTGAGACGCAGAAACTCTGAGACGCAGAGACTCTGAGACGCAGAGACTCTGAGACGCCGAGACTCTGAGACGCAGAGACACAGAGACGCTGAGACTCTGAGACACAGAGACGCTGAGACGCTGAGACTCTGAGATGCTGAGACGCTGAGACTCTGAGACGCTGAGACTCTGAGACACTGAGACTCTGAGACGCTGAGCCTCTGAGACGCTGAGCCTCTGAGACGCTGAGACGCTGAGACTCTGAGACGCTGAGACGCTGAGACTCTGAGACGCAGAGACGCTGAGACTCTGAGACACAGACGCTGAGACTCTGAGATGCTGAGACGCTGAGACTCTGAGACGCAGAGACGCTGAGACTCTGAGACGCTGAGACTCTGAGACACTGAGACTCTGAGACGCAGAGACACTGAGACGCTGAGACTCTGAGACGCTGAGACGCAGAGACGCTGAGACTCTGAGACGCTGAGACTCTGAGACGCTGAGACTCTGAGACACTGAGACGCAGAGACACTGAGACTCTGAGACGCTGAGACTCTGAGACACTGAGACACTGAGACGCAGAGACACTGAGACGCAGAGACACTGAGACTCAGAGACGCTGAGACTCTGAGACGCTGAGACTCTGAGACGCTGAGACTCTGAGACGCTGAGACTCTGAGACGCTGAGACTCTGAGACTCTGAGACGCAGAGACGCAGAGACACTGAGACTCTGAGACTCTGAGACGCAGAGACGCTGAGACTCTGAGACGCTGAGACTCTGAGACACTGAGACTCTGAGACACTGAGACGCAGAGACACTGAGACTCTGAGACGCTGAGACTCTGAGACACTGAGACTCTGAGACACTGAGACGCAGAGACACTGAGACGCAGAGACACTGAGACACTGAGACGCAGAGACGCTGAGACTCTGAGACGCTGAGACTCTGAGACACTGAGACTCTGAGACGCAGAGACGCTGAGACTCTGAGACGCTGAGACTCTGAGACACTGAGACTCTGAGACGCAGAGACGCTGAGACTCTGAGACGCTGAGACTCTGAGACGCTGAGACTCTGAGACACTGAGACTCTGAGACACTGAGACGCAGAGACACTGAGACTCTGAGACACTGAGACTCTGAGACTCTGAGACGCTGAGACTCTGAGACGCTGAGACTCTGAGACGCTGAGACGCAGAGACGCTGAGACTCTGAGACACTGAGACGCAGAGACGCTGAGACTCTGAGACGCTGAGACTCTGAGACGCAGAGACACTGAGACTCTGAGACTCTGAGACGCTGAGACTCTGAGACGCTGAGACTCTGAGACTCTGAGACGCTGAGACGCAGAGACGCTGAGACTCTGAGACGCTGAGACTCTGAGACGCTGAGACTCTGAGACACTGAGACTCTGAGACACTGAGACGCAGAGACACTGAGACTCTGAGACGCTGAGACGCTGAGACTCTGAGACTCTGAGACACTGAGACGCAGAGACGCAGAGACACTGAGACTCTGAGACGCTGATTCTGAGACTCTGAGACGCAGAGACTCTGAGACGCTGAGACGCAGAGACGCTGAGACTCTGAGACGCTGAGACTCTGAGACGCTGAGACTCTGAGACACTGAGACGCAGAGACACTGAGACTCTGAGACGCTGAGACTCTGAGACACTGAGACACTGAGACGCAGAGACACTGAGACGCAGAGACACTGAGACTCAGAGACGCTGAGACTCTGAGACGCTGAGACTCTGAGACGCTGAGACTCTGAGACGCTGAGACTCTGAGACGCTGAGACTCTGAGACTCTGAGACGCAGAGACGCAGAGACACTGAGACTCTGAGACTCTGAGACGCAGAGACGCTGAGACTCTGAGACGCTGAGACTCTGAGACACTGAGACTCTGAGACACTGAGACGCAGAGACACTGAGACTCTGAGACGCTGAGACTCTGAGACACTGAGACTCTGAGACACTGAGACGCAGAGACACTGAGACGCAGAGACACTGAGACACTGAGACGCAGAGACGCTGAGACTCTGAGACGCTGAGACGCTGAGACTCTGAGACTCTGAGACACTGAGACGCAGAGACGCAGAGACACTGAGACTCTGAGACGCTGATTCTGAGACTCTGAGACGCAGAGACTCTGAGACGCTGAGACTCTGAGACGCAGAGACACTGAGACACTGAGACGCTGAGACGCTGAGACTCTGAGACGCTGAGACTCTGAGACACTGAGACGCAGAGACACTGAGACTCTGAGACGCTGAGGCTCTGAGACGCAGAGGCTCTGAGACGCAGAGACTCTGAGACACAGAGACGCTGAGACTCTGAGACGCTGAGACTCTGAGACGCTGAGACTCTGAGACTCTGAGACGCTGAGACTCTGAGACGCGGAGACTCTGAGACTCTGAGACACTGAGACTCTGAGACGCTGAGACTCTGAGACACTGAGACGCAGAGACGCTGAGACTCTGAGACGCTGAGACTCTGAGACACTGAGACGCAGAGACACTGAGACTCTGAGACGCTGAGACTCTGAGACGCTGAGACTTCTGAGACGCAGAGGACACTGAGACTCTGAGACGCAGGAGACCGCTGAGACTCTGAGACGAGAGAACTGAGACTCTGAGACGCTGAGACGCAGAGACGCTGAGACTCTGAGACGCTGAGACTCTGAGACACTGAGACGCAGAGACGCTGAGACTCTATGACGCTGAGACTCTGAGACGCTGAGACGCAGAGACGCTGAGACTCTGAGACGCAGGGACGCTGAGACTCTGAGACACTGAGACGCAGAGACACTGAGACTCTGAGACCTGAGACGCAGAGACGCTGAGACGCTGAGACTCTGAACGCTGGGACGCAGAGACACTGAGACTCTGAGACGCAGAGACGCTGAGACTCTGAGACGCTGAGACGCTGAGACTCTGAGACGCTGAGACTCTGAGACGCTGAGACTCTGAGACACTGAGACGCAGAGACGCTGAGACTCTAAGACGCTGAGACTCTGAGACGCTGAGACGCAGACGCTGAGACTCTGAGACGCTGAGACTCTGAGACACTGAGACGCAGAGACGCTGAGACTCTGAGACGCTGAGACTCTGAGACTCTGAGACGAGAGACCCGCCTTGAGACTCTGAGACACTGAGACTCTGAGACTCCTGAGACGCAGGAGACACTGAGACTCTGAGACGCTGAGACTCTGGACGCAGAGACGCTGAGACTCTGAGACGCTGAGCCTCTAGGACTCTGAGACGCTGAGACTCTGAGACACTGAGACGCAGAGACACTGAGACTCTGAGACGCAGAGACGCTGAGACTCTGAGACGCTGAGACTCTGAGACGCTGAGACTCTGAGACGCTGAGACTCTGAGACGCTGAGACTCTGAGACACTGAGACGCAGAGACGCTGAGACTCTGAGACGCTGAGACTCTGAGACGCTGAGACGCAGAGACGCTGAGACTCTGAGACGCTGAGACTCTGAGACACTGAGACGCAGAGACGCTGAGACTCTGAGACTCTGAGACGCTGAGACTCTGAGACACTGAGACGCAGAGACACTGAGACGCAGAGACGCTGAGACTCTGAGACTCTGAGACTCTGAGACGCTGAGACTCTGAGACACTGAGACGCAGAGACACTGAGACGCAGAGACACTGAGACTCTGAGACGCAGAGACGCAGAGACGCTGAGACTCTGAGACGCTGAGACTCTGAGACACTGAGACGCAGAGACGCTGAGACTCTGAGACGCTGAGACTCTGAGACTCTGAGACGCTGAGACTCTGAGACACTGAGACTCTGAGACACTGAGACGCAGAGACACTGAGACGCAGAGACGCTGAGACTCTGAGACGCTGAGACTCTGAGACGCTGAGACTCTGAGACGCAGAGACACTGAGACGCAGAGACACTGAGACTCTGAGACGCAGAGACGCAGAGACGCTGAGACTCTGAGACGCTGAGACTCTGAGACACTGAGACGCAGAGACGCTGAGACTCTGAGACGCTGAGACTCTGAGACTCTGAGACGCTGAGACTCTGAGACACTGAGACTCTGAGACACTGAGACGCAGAGACACTGAGACGCAGAGACGCTGAGACTCTGAGACGCTGAGACTCTGAGACTCTGAGACGCTGAGACTCTGAGACTCTGAGACACTGAGACGCAGAGACACTGAGACGCAGAGACACTGAGACTCTGAGACGCAGAGACTCTGAGACTCTGAGACGCAGAGACACTGAGACTCTGAGACGCAGAGACGCTGAGACTCTGAGACGCTGAGACTCTGAGACGCTGAGACGCAGAGACGCTGAGACTCTGAGACGCTGAGACTCTGAGACACAGAGACGCTGAGACGCTGAGACTCTGAGACGCTGAGACGCAGAGACGCTGAGACTCTGAGACGCAGAGACGCTGAGACTCTGAGACTCTGAGACACTGAGACGCAGAGACACTGAGACTCTGAGACGCTGAGACTCTGAGACACTGAGACGCAGAGACACTGAGACGCAGAGACGCTGAGACTCTGAGACTCTGAGACTCTGAGACGCTGAGACTCTGAGACTCTGAGACACTGAGACGCAGAGACGCTGAGACTCTGAGACGCTGAGACTCTGAGACGCTGAGACTCTGAGACGCAGAGACGCTGAGACTCTGAGACACTGAGACTCTGAGACACTGAGACGCAGAGACACTGAGACGCAGAGACACTGAGACTCTGAGACGCTGAGACTCTGAGACGCAGAGACACTGAGACTCTGAGACGCAGAGACTCTGAGACTCTGAGACGCAGAGACACTGAGACGCAGAGACACTGAGACTCTGAGACACTGAGACTCTGAGACGCAGAGACGCTGAGACACTGAGACGCAGAGACACTGAGACTCTGAGACGCAGAGACGCTGAGACTCTGAGACGCTGAGACTCTGAGACACTGAGACTCTGAGACACTGAGACGCAGAGACACTGAGACGCAGAGACACTGAGACTCTGAGACACTGAGACTCTGAGACGCAGAGACGCTGAGACTCTGAGACTCTGAGACGCTGAGACTCTGAGACGCTGAGACGCAGAGACGCTGAGACTCAGAGACGCTGAGACTCTGAGACGCTGAGACTCTGAGACACTGAGACGCAGAGACACTGAGACTCTGAGACGCTGAGACTCTGAGACGCTGAGACGCTGAGACTCTGAGACACTGAGACTCTGAGACGCTGAGACTCTGAGACGCTGAGACTCTGAGACACTGAGACGCAGAGACACTGAGACGCTGAGACTCTGAGACTCTGAGACGCTGAGACTCTGAGACGCTGAGACTCTGAGACGCAGAGACGCTGAGACTCTGAGACGCTGAGACTCTGAGACTCTGAGACGCTGAGACTCTGAGACGCAGAGACGCTGAGACTCTGAGACACTGAGACTCTGAGACACTGAGACGCAGAGACGCTGAGACTCTGAGACGCTGAGACTCTGAGACGCAGAGACGCTGAGACTCTGAGACGCTGAGACTCTGAGACGCTGAGACTCTGAGACGCTGAGACTCTGAGACGCTGAGACTCTAAGACACTGAGACGCAGAGACACTGAGACTCTGAGACTCTGAGACGCTGAGACGCTGAGACGCTGAGACTCTGAGACACTGAGACTCTGAGACGCAGAGACGCTGAGACTCTGAGACGCTGAGACTCTGAGACACTGAGACTCTGAGACTCTGAGACACTGAGACGCAGAGACACTGAGACGCAGAGACACTGAGACGCTGAGACTCTGAGACTCTGAGACGCTGAGACTCTGAGACGCTGAGACTCTGAGACGCTGAGACTCTGAGACACTGAGACGCAGAGACGCTGAGACTCTGAGACGCTGAGACTCTGAGACTCTGAGACACTGAGACGCAGAGACACTGAGACTCTGAGACTCTGAGACGCTGAGACGCAGAGACGCTGAGACTCTGAGACACTGAGACTCTGAGACGCTGAGACTCTGAGACGCTGAGACTCTGAGACACTGAGACTCTGAGACGCAGAGACGCTGAGACTCTGAGACTCTGAGACGCTGAGACTCTGAGACACTGAGACGCAGAGACACTGAGACTCTGAGACACTGAGACTCTGAGACGCAGAGACGCTGAGACTCTGAGACTCTGAGACGCTGAGACTCTGAGACGCTGAGACGCAGAGACGCTGAGACTCTGAGACACTGAGACGCAGAGACGCTGAGACTCTGAGACTCTGAGACGCTGAGACTCTGAGACGCTGAGACGCAGAGACGCTGAGACTCTGAGACTCTGAGACACTGAGACGCAGAGACGCTGAGACTCTGAGACGCTGAGACTCTGAGACACTGAGACTCTGAGACACTGAGACGCAGAGACGCTGAGACGCTGAGACGCTGAGACTCTGAGACTCTGAGACGCAGAGACGCTGAGACTCTGAGACGCTGAGACTCTGAGACACTGAGACTCTGAGACACTGAGACTCTGAGACACTGAGACTCTGAGACGCTGAGACGCTGAGACTCTGAGACTCTGAGACACTGAGACACTGAGACGCAGAGACACTGAGACTCTGAGACGCTGATACTGAGACTCTGAGACGCAGAGACTCTGAGACGCTGAGACTCTGAGACGCTGAGACGCTGAGACGCTGAGACACTGAGACGCAGAGACGCAGAGACACTGAGACTCTGAGACGCTGAGGCTCTGAGACGCAGAGGCTCTGAGACGCAGAGACTCTGAGACACAGAGACGCTGAGACTCAGACGCTGAGACTCTGAGACGCTGAGACTCTGAGACGCGGAGACTCTGAGACGCGGAGACTCTGAGACGCTGAGACTCTGAGACGCGGAGACTCTGAGACTCTGAGACACTGAGACTCTGAGACGCTGAGACTCTGAGACACTGAGTCGCAGAGACACTGAGACTCTGAGAATCTGAGACGCGGAGACTCTGAGACGCAGAGACTCTGAGACGCGGAGACTCTGAGACGCGGAGACTCTGAGACGCGGAGACTCTGAGACGCGGAGACTCTGAGACGCGGAGACTCTGAGACGCGGAGACTCTGAGACGCTGAGACTCTGAGACGCAGAGACTCTGAGACGCAGAGACGAAGTGACTCTGAGACGCAGAGACGCTGAGACTCTGAGACTCTGAGACGCTGAGACTCTGAGACTCTGAGACGCTGAGACTCTGAGACGCTGAGACTCTGAGACGCTGAGACTCTGAGACGCTGAGACTCTGAGACCCAGAGACTCTGAGACTCTGAGACTCTGAGACGCAGAGACGCAGAGACGCTGAGACTCTGAGACGCAGAGACTCTGAGAAGCAGAGACTCTGAGACGCTGAAACGCTGAGACTCTGAGACTCTGAGACGCAGAGACACTGAGACTCTGAGACGCTGAGACTCTGAGAAGCAGAGACTCTGAGACGCTGAAACGCTGAGACTCTGAGTCTCTGAGACGCTGAGACTCTGAGACGCTGAGACTCTGAGACGCTGAGACTCTGAGACTCTGAGACTCTGAGACGCAGAGACACTGAGACTCTGAGAATCTGAGACTCTGAGACGCGGAGACTCTGAGACTCTGAGACGCGGAGACTCTGAGACGCGGAGACTCTGAGACGCGGAGACTCTGAGACGCGGAGACTCTGAGACGCGGAGACTCTGAGACGCGGAGACTCTGAGACGCGGAGACTCTGAGACGCGGAGACTCTGAGAAGCAGAGACTCTGAGACGCTGAAACGCTGAAACGCTGAGACGCTGAGACGCAGAGACTCTGAGACGCAGAGACGAAGTGACTCTGAGACGCAGAGACGCTGAGACTCTGAGACTCTGAGACACTGAGACTCTGAGACGCTGAGACTCTGAGACGCTGAGACACTGAGACTCTGAGACGCAGAGACACTGAGACTCTGAGACGCAGAGACGCAGAGACTCTGAGAAGCAGAGACTCTGAGACGCTGAAACGCTGAGACTCTGAGACGCTGAGACGCTGAGACTCTGAGACGCTGAGACTCTGAGACGCTGAGACTCTGAGACTCTGAGACGCTGAGACTCTGAGACTCTGAGACGCTGAGACTCTGAGACTCTGAGACGCTGAGACTCTGAGACGCTGAGACGCTGAGACTCTGAGACTCTGAGACGCTGAGACTCTGAGACGCTGAGACGCGGAGACTCTGAGACGCTGAGACTCTGAGACTCTGAGACACTGAGACTCTGAGACGCTGAGACTCTGAGACACTGAGACGCTGAGACTCTGAGACGCTGAGACTCTGAGACGCTGAGACGCAGAGACGCTGAGACTCTGAGACACTGAGACGCAGAGACGCTGAGACTCTGAGACGCTGAGACTCTGAGACGCAGAGACACTGAGACTCTGAGACTCTGAGACGCTGAGACTCTGAGACGCTGAGACGCAGAGACGCTGAGACTCTGAGACTCTGAGACTCTGAGACGCTGAGACGCAGAGACGCTGAGACTCTGAGACGCTGAGACTCTGAGACGCTGAGACTCTGAGACACTGAGACTCTGAGACACTGAGACGCAGAGACACTGAGACTCTGAGACGCTGAGACGCTGAGACTCTGAGACTCTGAGACACTGAGACGCAGAGACACTGAGACTCTGAGACGCTGATTCTGAGACTCTGAGACGCAGAGACTCTGAGACGCTGAGACTCTGAGACGCGGAGACTCTGAGACGCTGAGACTCTGACACGCAGAGACACTGAGAAGCAGAGACGCTGAGACGCAGAGACACTGAGACTCTGAGACGCTGAGACTCTGAGACACTGAGACGCAGAGACACTGAGACGCAGAGACGCTGAGACTCTGAGACTCTGAGACGCTGAGACTCTGAGACGCTGAGACTCTGAGACTCTGAGACACTGAGACGCAGAGACGCTGAGACTCTGAGACGCTGAGACTCTGAGACGCAGAGACGCTGAGACTCTGAGACGCTGAGACTCTGAGACTCTGAGACGCTGAGACTCTGAGACACTGAGACGCAGAGACACTGAGACTCTGAGACGCAGAGACGCTGAGACTCTGAGACGCTGAGACTCTGAGACGCTGAGACTCTGAGACGCTGAGACTCTGAGACACTGAGACGCAGAGACGCTGAGACTCTGAGACGCTGAGACTCTGAGACGCTGAGACGCAGAGACGCTGAGACTCTGAGACGCTGAGACTCTGAGACACTGAGACGCAGAGACGCTGAGACTCTGAGACTCTGAGACGCTGAGACTCTGAGACACTGAGACGCAGAGACACTGAGACGCAGAGACGCTGAGACTCTGAGACGCTGAGACTCTGAGACTCTGAGACGCTGAGACACTGAGACGCAGAGACACTGAGACGCAGAGACGCTGAGACTCTGAGACGCTGAGACTCTGAGACTCTGAGACGCTGAGACTCTGAGACACTGAGACGCAGAGACACTGAGACGCAGAGACACTGAGACTCTGAGACGCAGAGACGCAGAGACGCTGAGACTCTGAGACGCTGAGACTCTGAGACACTGAGACTCTGAGACGCTGAGACTCTGAGACGCTGAGACGCTGAGACGCTGAGACGCAGAGACGCTGAGACTCTGAGACGCTGAGACTCTGAGACACAGAGACGCTGAGACGCTGAGACTCTGAGACGCTGAGACGCAGAGACGCTGAGACGCTGAGACGCAGAGACGCTGAGACGCTGAGACTCTGAGACGCTGAGACTCTGAGACGCAGAGACGCTGAGACTCTGAGACGCTGAGACTCTGAGACACAGAGACGCTGAGACGCTGAGACGCAGAGACGCTGAGACTCTGAGACTCTGAGACGCTGAGACTCTGAGACGCTGAGACTCTGAGACTCTGAGACACTGAGACGCAGAGACGCTGAGACTCTGAGACGCTGAGACTCTGAGACGCAGAGACGCTGAGACTCTGAGACGCTGAGACTCTGAGACTCTGAGACGCTGAGACTCTGAGACACTGAGACGCAGAGACACTGAGACTCTGAGACGCAGAGACGCTGAGACTCTGAGACGCTGAGACTCTGAGACGCTGAGACGCTGAGACTCTGAGACACTGAGACGCAGAGACGCTGAGACTCTGAGACGCTGAGACTCTGAGACGCTGAGACGCAGAGACGCTGAGACTCTGAGACTCTGAGACGCTGAGACTCTGAGACACTGAGACGCAGAGACGCTGAGACTCTGAGACGCTGAGACTCTGAGACGCTGAGACTCTGAGACGCTGAGACGCAGAGACGCTGAGACTCTGAGACGCAGAGACGCTGAGACTCTGAGACGCTGAGACTCTGAGACTCTGAGACGCTGAGACTCTGAGACACTGAGACTCTGAGACACTGAGACGCAGAGACACTGAGACGCTGAGACTCTGAGACTCTGAGACGCTGAGACTCTGAGACGCTGAGACTCTGAGACTCTGAGACACTGAGACGCAGAGACGCTGAGACTCTGAGACGCTGAGACTCTGAGACGCAGAGACGCTGAGACTCTGAGACGCTGAGACTCTGAGACACTGAGACGCAGAGACACTGAGACTCTGAGACGCAGAGACGCTGAGACTCTGAGACGCTGAGACTCTGAGACGCTGAGACTCTGAGACGCTGAGACTCTGAGACACTGAGACGCAGAGACGCTGAGACTCTGAGACGCTGAGACTCTGAGACGCTGAGACGCAGAGACGCTGAGACTCTGAGACTCTGAGACGCTGAGACTCTGAGACACTGAGACGCAGAGACGCTGAGACTCTGAGACGCTGAGACTCTGAGACGCTGAGACTCTGAGACGCTGAGACGCAGAGACGCTGAGACTCTGAGACGCAGAGACGCTGAGACTCTGAGACGCTGAGACTCTGAGACTCTGAGACGCTGAGACTCTGAGACACTGAGACTCTGAGACACTGAGACGCAGAGACACTGAGACGCAGAGACACTGAGACTCTGAGACGCAGAGACTCTGAGACTCTGAGACGCAGAGACACTGAGACGCAGAGACACTGAGACTCTGAGACGCTGAGACTCTGAGACTCTGAGACACTGAGACGCAGAGACACTGAGACTCTGAGACGCAGAGACGCTGAGACTCTGAGACGCTGAGACTCTGAGACGCTGAGACTCTGAGACGCTGAGACTCTGAGACACTGAGACGCAGAGACGCTGAGACTCTGAGACGCTGAGACTCTGAGACGCTGAGACGCAGAGACGCTGAGACTCTGAGACGCTGAGACTCTGAGACGCTGAGACGCAGAGACGCTGAGACTCTGAGACGCTGAGACTCTGAGACACTGAGACGCAGAGACGCTGAGACTCTGAGACGCTGAGACTCTGAGACGCTGAGACTCTGAGACGCTGAGACGCAGAGACGCTGAGACTCTGAGACGCAGAGACGCTGAGACTCTGAGACGCTGAGACTCTGAGACTCTGAGACGCTGAGACTCTGAGACACTGAGACTCTGAGACACTGAGACGCAGAGACACTGAGACGCAGAGACACTGAGACTCTGAGACGCAGAGACTCTGAGACTCTGAGACGCAGAGACACTGAGACGCAGAGACACTGAGACTCTGAGACGCTGAGACTCTGAGACTCTGAGACACTGAGACGCAGAGACACTGAGACTCTGAGACGCAGAGACGCTGAGACTCTGAGACGCTGAGACTCTGAGACGCTGAGACTCTGAGACGCTGAGACTCTGAGACACTGAGACGCAGAGACGCTGAGACTCTGAGACGCTGAGACTCTGAGACGCTGAGACGCAGAGACGCTGAGACTCTGAGACGCTGAGACTCTGAGACGCTGAGACGCAGAGACGCTGAGACTCTGAGACGCTGAGACTCTGAGACACTGAGACGCAGAGACGCTGAGACTCTGAGACGCTGAGACTCTGAGACGCTGAGACTCTGAGACGCTGAGACGCAGAGACGCTGAGACTCTGAGACGCAGAGACGCTGAGACTCTGAGACGCTGAGACTCTGAGACTCTGAGACGCTGAGACTCTGAGACACTGAGACTCTGAGACACTGAGACGCAGAGACACTGAGACGCAGAGACACTGAGACTCTGAGACGCAGAGACTCTGAGACTCTGAGACGCAGAGACACTGAGACGCAGAGACACTGAGACTCTGAGACGCAGAGACACTGAGACGCAGAGACACTGAGACTCTGAGACACTGAGACTCTGAGACGCAGAGACGCTGAGACACTGAGACGCAGAGACACTGAGACTCTGAGACGCAGAGACGCTGAGACTCTGAGACGCTGAGACTCTGAGACGCTGAGACTCTGAGACACTGAGACTCTGAGACACTGAGACGCAGAGACACTGAGACTCTGAGACGCAGAGACTCTGAGACTCTGAGACGCAGAGACACTGAGACGCAGAGACACTGAGACTCTGAGACACTGAGACTCTGAGACGCAGAGACGCTGAGACACTGAGACGCAGAGACACTGAGACTCTGAGACGCAGAGACGCTGAGACTCTGAGACGCTGAGACTCTGAGACGCTGAGACTCTGAGACGCAGAGACGCTGAGACTCTGAGACGCTGAGACTCTGAGACGCTGAGACTCTGAGACGCTGAGACGCTGAGACTCTGAGACACTGAGACTCTGAGACACTGAGACGCAGAGACACTGAGACGCAGAGACACTGAGACTCTGAGACACTGAGACTCTGAGACGCAGAGACGCTGAGACTCTGAGACTCTGAGACGCTGAGACTCTGAGACGCTGAGACGCAGAGACGCTGAGACTCTGAGACACAGAGACGCTGAGACTCTGAGACGCTGAGACTCTGAGACACTGAGACGCAGAGACACTGAGACTCTGAGACGCTGAGACTCTGAGACGCTGAGACTCTGAGACACTGAGACTCTGAGACTCTGAGACGCTGAGACTCTGAGACGCTGAGACTCTGAGACGCTGAGACTCTGAGACACTGAGACTCTGAGACACTGAGACGCAGAGACACTGAGACGCTGAGACTCTGAGACTCTGAGACGCTGAGACTCTGAGACGCTGAGACTCTGAGACGCTGAGACTCTGAGACACTGAGACGCAGAGACGCTGAGACTCTGAGACGCTGAGACTCTGAGACACTGAGACTCTGAGACACTGAGACGCAGAGACACTGAGACTCTGAGACTCTGAGACGCTGAGACTCTGAGACGCAGAGACGCTGAGACTCTGAGACACTGAGACTCTGAGACACTGAGACGCAGAGACGCTGAGACTCTGAGACGCTGAGACTCTGAGACACTGAGACGCAGAGACGCTGAGACGCAGAGACGCTGAGACTCTGAGACGCTGAGACTCTGAGACGCTGAGACTCTGAGACGCTGAGACTCTGAGACGCTGAGACTCTAAGACACTGAGACGCAGAGACACTGAGACTCTGAGACGCTGAGACTCTGAGACGCTGAGACTCTGAGACACTGAGACTCTGAGACGCAGAGACGCTGAGACTCTGAGACGCTGAGACTCTGAGACACTGAGACTCTGAGACACTGAGACGCAGAGACACTGAGACGCAGAGACACTGAGACGCTGAGACTCTGAGACTCTGAGACGCTGAGACTCTGAGACGCTGAGACTCTGAGACGCTGAGACTCTGAGACACTGAGACGCAGAGACGCTGAGACTCTGAGACGCTGAGACTCTGAGACACTGAGACTCTGAGACACTGAGACGCAGAGACACTGAGACTCTGAGACTCTGAGACGCTGAGACACTGAGACTCTGAGACACTGAGACGCAGAGACACTGAGACTCTGAGACGCTGAGACGCTGAGACTCTGAGACTCTGAGACGCAGAGACGCTGAGACTCTGAGACGCTGAGACTCTGAGACACTGAGACTCTGAGACACTGAGACGCAGAGACACTGAGACGCTGAGACGCTGAGACGCTGAGACTCTGAGACTCTGAGACTCTGAGACGCTGAGACACTGAGACTCTGAGACACTGAGACGCAGAGACACTGAGACTCTGAGACGCTGAGACGCTGAGACTCTGAGACTCTGAGACGCAGAGACGCTGAGACTCTGAGACGCTGAGACTCTGAGACACTGAGACTCTGAGACACTGAGACGCAGAGACACTGAGACGCTGAGACGCTGAGACGCTGAGACTCTGAGACTCTGAGACACTGAGACGCAGAGACACTGAGACTCTGAGACGCTGATACTGAGACTCTGAGACGCAGAGACTCTGAGACGCTGAGACTCTGAGACGCTGAGACGCTGAGACGCTGAGACTCTGAGACGCTGAGACTCTGAGACACTGAGACGCAGAGACACTGAGACTCTGAGACGCTGAGGCTCTGAGACGCAGAGGCTCTGAGACGCAGAGACTCTGAGACACAGAGACGCTGAGACTCTGAGACGCTGAGACTCTGAGACGCTGAGACTCTGAGACGCTGAGACTCTGAGACGCGGAGACTCTGAGACGCTGAGACTCTGAGACTCTGAGACTCTGAGACACTGAGACTCTGAGACGCTGAGACTCTGAGACACTGAGTCGCAGAGACACTGAGACTCTGAGAATCTGAGACGCGGAGACTCTGAGACGCGGAGACTCTGAGACGCGGAGACTCTGAGACGCGGAGACTCTGAGACGCGGAGACTCTGAGACGCGGAGACTCTGAGACGCGGAGACTCTGAGACGCGGAGACTCTGAGACGCGGAGACTCTGAGACTCTGAGACTCTGAGACGCTGAGACGCTGAGACTCTGAGACGCTGAGACTCTGAGACGCTGAGACTCTGAGACCCAGAGACTCTGAGACTCTGAGACTCTGAGACGCAGAGACGCAGAGACGCTGAGACTCTGAGACGCAGAGACGCAGAGACGCAGAGACTCTGAGAAGCAGAGACTCTGAGACGCTGAAACGCTGAGACTCTGAGACTCTGAGACGCAGAGACACTGAGACTCTGAGACGCTGAGACTCTGAGAAGCAGAGACTCTGAGACGCTGAAACGCTGAGACTCTGAGTCTCTGAGACGCTGAGACTCTGAGACTCTGAGACGCTGAGACTCTGAGACGCTGAGACTCTGAGACTCTGAGACTCTGAGACGCAGAGACACTGAGACTCTGAGAATCTGAGACTCTGAGACGCGGAGACTCGGAGACTCTGAGACGCGGAGACTCTGAGACGCGGAGACTCTGAGACGCGGAGACTCTGAGACGCGGAGACTCTGAGACGCGGAGACTCTGAGACGCGGAGACTCTGAGACGCGGAGACTCTGAGAAGCAGAGACTCTGAGACGCTGAAACGCTGAAACGCTGAGACGCTGAGACGCAGAGACTCTGAGACGCAGAGACGAAGTGACTCTGAGACGCAGAGACGCTGAGACGCTGAGACGCTGAGACTCTGAGACTCTGAGACACTGAGACTCTGAGACTCTGAGACGCTGAGACGCTGAGACTCTGAGACGCTGAGACTCTGAGACTCTGAGACGCTGAGACACTGAGACTCTGAGACGCAGAGACACTGAGACTCTGAGACGCAGAGACGCAGAGACTCTGAGAAGCAGAGACTCTGAGACGCTGAAACGCTGAGACTCTGAGACTCTGAGACTCTGAGACGCTGAGACGCTGAGACGCTGAGACTCTGAGACGCTGAGACTCTGAGACGCTGAGACTCTGAGACTCTGAGACGCTGAGACTCTGAGACGCTGAGACGCTGAGACGCTGAGACTCTGAGACTCTGAGACGCTGAGACTCTGAGACGCTGAGACTCTGAGACTCTGAGACGCTGAGACTCTGAGACGCTGAGACGCTGAGACTCTGAGACTCTGAGACGCTGAGACTCTGAGACGCTGAGACTCTGAGACTCTGAGACGCTGAGACTCTGAGACGCTGAGACTCTGAGACGCTGAGACGCGGAGACTCTGAGACGCGGAGACGCGGAGACTCTGAGACGCGGAGACTCTGAGACGCGGAGACTCTGAGACGCGGAGACTCTGAGACGCGGAGACTCTGAGACGCGGAGACTCTGAGACGCGGAGACTCTGAGACGCGGAGACTCGGAGACGCGGAGACGCTGAGACGCGGAGACTCTGAGACGCGGAGACTCTGAGACGCGGAGACTCTGAGACGCTGAGACGCTGAGACTCTGAGACGCTGAGACTCTGAGACGCTGAGACGCTGAGACTCTGAGACTCTGAGACGCTGAGACTCTGAGACCCAGAGACTCTGAGACGCTGAGACTCTGAGACTCTGAGACGCTGAGACTCTGAGACGCTGAGACTCTGAGACGCTGAGACTCTGAGACGCTGAGACGCTGAGACGCTGAGACTCTGAGACGCTGAGACTCTGAGACGCGGAGACTCTGAGACGCGGAGACTCTGAGACGCAGAGACGCTGAGACTCTGAGACACTGAGACGCAGAGACACTGAGACTCTGAGACGCTGAGACACTGAGACGCAGAGACACTGAGACGCAGAGACACTGAGACTCTGAGACGCAGAGACGCTGAGACTCTGAGACTCTGAGACGCTGAGACTCTGAGACGCTGAGACTCTGAGACTCTGAGACACTGAGACGCAGAGACGCTGAGACTCTGAGACGCTGAGACGCAGAGACGCTGAGACTCTGAGACGCTGAGACTCTGAGACTCTGAGACGCTGAGACTCTGAGACACTGAGACGCAGAGACACTGAGACTCTGAGACGCAGAGACGCTGAGACTCTGAGACTCTGAGACGCTGAGACTCTGAGACGCTGAGACTCTGAGACGCTGAGACTCTGAGACGCTGAGACTCTGAGACACTGAGACGCAGAGACGCTGAGACTCTGAGACGCTGAGACTCTGAGACGCTGAGACGCAGAGACGCTGAGACTCTGAGACGCTGAGACTCTGAGACGCAGAGACGCTGAGACTCTGAGACGCTGAGACTCTGAGACACTGAGACTCTGAGACACTGAGACGCAGAGACACTGAGACGCAGAGACACTGAGACTCTGAGACGCAGAGACTCTGAGACTCTGAGACGCAGAGACGCAGAGACACTGAGACTCTGAGACGCAGAGACTCTGAGACTCTGAGACGCAGAGACACTGAGACGCAGAGACACTGAGACTCTGAGACACTGAGACGCAGAGACACTGAGACTCTGAGACGCTGAGACTCTGAGACACTGAGACGCAGAGACACTGAGACGCAGAGACACTGAGACTCTGAGACGCAGAGACGCTGAGACTCTGAGACTCTGAGACACTGAGACGCAGAGACGCTGAGACTCTGAGACGCTGAGACTCTGAGACGCAGAGACGCTGAGACTCTGAGACGCTGAGACTCTGAGACTCTGAGACGCTGAGACTCTGAGACACTGAGACGCAGAGACGCTGAGACTCTGAGACGCAGAGACGCTGAGACTCTGAGACGCTGAGACTCTGAGACTCTGAGACGCTGAGACTCTGAGACACTGAGACTCTGAGACACTGAGACGCAGAGACACTGAGACGCAGAGACACTGAGACGCAGAGACACTGAGACTCTGAGACGCAGAGACTCTGAGACTCTGAGACGCAGAGACACTGAGACGCAGAGACACTGAGACTCTGAGACGCAGAGACTCTGAGACGCAGAGACACTGAGACGCAGAGACACTGAGACTCTGAGACGCTGAGACACTGAGACGCAGAGACACTGAGACTCTGAGACGCAGAGACGCAGAGACGCTGAGACTCTGAGACTCTGAGACGCTGAGACTCTGAGACTCTGAGACGCAGAGACTCTGAGACTCTGAGACGCAGAGACACTGAGACGCAGAGACTCTGAGACTCTGAGACGCAGAGACGCTGAGACGCAGAGACACTGAGACTCTGAGACGCAGAGACTCTGAGACGCTGAGACTCTGAGACGCTGAGACTCTGAGACTCTGAGACACTGAGACTCTGAGACTCTGAGACTCTGAGACACTGAGACGCAGAGACACTGAGACTCAGACGCTGAGACTCTGAGACACTGAGACTCTGAGACTCTGAGACACTGAGACTCTGAGACTCTGAGACACTGAGACTCTGAGACACTGAGACGCAGAGACACTGAGACGCAGAGACACTGAGACGCAGAGACGCTGAGACTCAGACGCTGAGACTCTGAGACGCTGAGACTCTGAGACACTGAGACTCTGAGACGCAGAGACACTGAGACTCTGAGACGCTGAGACTCTGAGACGCTGAGACTCTGAGACACTGAGACTCTGAGACACTGAGACGCAGAGACACTGAGACGCAGAGACACTGAGACTCTGAGACACTGAGACTCTGAGACGCAGAGACGCTGAGACTCTGAGACACTGAGACGCAGAGACGCTGAGACTCTGAGACGCTGAGACTCTGAGACACTGAGACGCAGAGACACTGAGACTCTGAGACTCTGAGACTCTGAGACGCTGAGACTCTGAGACGCTGAGACTCTGAGACACTGAGACTCTGAGACGCAGAGACGCTGAGACTCTGAGACGCTGAGACTCTGAGACTCTGAGACACTGAGACGCAGAGACGCTGAGACTCTGAGACTCTGAGACGCTGAGACTCTGAGACGCTGAGACTCTGAGACGCAGAGACGCTGAGACTCTGAGACGCTGAGACTCTGAGACACTGAGACTCTGAGACACTGAGACGCAGAGACACTGAGACTCTGAGACTCTGAGACGCTGAGACTCTGAGACGCAGAGACGCTGAGACTCTGAGACACTGAGACGCAGAGACGCTGAGACGCTGAGACTCTGAGACACTGAGACTCTGAGACACTGAGACGCAGAGACGCTGAGACTCTGAGACGCTGAGACTCTGAGACACTGAGACTCTGAGACACTGAGACGCAGAGACACTGAGACGCAGAGACACTGAGACTCTGAGACTCTGAGACGCAGAGACGCTGAGACTCTGAGACTCTGAGACGCTGAGACTCTGAGACACTGAGACGCAGAGACGCTGAGACTCTGAGACACTGAGACTCTGAGACGCAGAGACACTGAGACTCTGAGACTCTGAGACGCTGAGACGCAGAGACGCTGAGACTCTGAGACACTGAGACGCTGAGACACTGAGACGCAGAGACGCTGAGACTCTGAGACGCTGAGACTCTGAGACACTGAGACTCTGAGACGCAGAGACACTGAGACTCTGAGACGCTGAGACTCTGAGACTCTGAGACACTGAGACACTGAGACGCAGAGACGCTGAGACTCTGAGACGCTGAGACTCTGAGACACTGAGACTCTGAGACACTGAGACGCAGAGACACTGAGACTCTGAGACGCTGAGACGCTGAGACTCTGAGACTCTGAGACACTGAGACGCAGAGACACTGAGACGCAGAGACACTGAGACGCTGAGACGCTGAGACGCTGAGACGCTGAGACTCTGAGACGCTGAGACTCTGAGACACTGAGACTCTGAGACACTGAGACGCAGAGACACTGAGACGCAGAGACACTGAGACTCTGAGACTCTGAGACGCAGAGACGCTGAGACTCTGAGACTCTGAGACGCTGAGACTCTGAGACACTGAGACGCAGAGACGCTGAGACTCTGAGACACTGAGACTCTGAGACGCAGAGACACTGAGACTCTGAGACTCTGAGACGCTGAGACGCAGAGACGCTGAGACTCTGAGACACTGAGACGCAGAGACGCTGAGACTCTGAGACGCTGAGACTCTGAGACACTGAGACTCTGAGACGCAGAGACGCTGAGACTCTGAGACGCTGAGACTCTGAGACACTGAGACTCTGAGACACTGAGACGCAGAGACACTGAGACTCTGAGACGCTGAGACGCTGAGACTCTGAGACTCTGAGACACTGAGACGCAGAGACACTGAGACGCAGAGACACTGAGACGCTGAGACGCTGAGACGCTGAGACGCTGAGACTCTGAGACGCTGAGACGCTGAGACTCTGAGACTCTGAGACACTGAGACGCAGAGACACTGAGACGCAGAGACACTGAGACGCTGAGACGCTGAGACGCTGAGACTCTGAGACGCTGAGACTCTGAGACTCTGAGACACTGAGACGCAGAGACACTGAGACTCTGAGACGCTGAGGCTCTGAGACGCAGAGGCTCTGAGACGCAGAGACTCTGAGACACAGAGACGCTGAGACTCTGAGACGCTGAGACTCTGAGACGCTGAGACTCTGAGACGCTGAGACTCTGAGACGCGGAGACTCTGAGACTCTGAGACGCTGAGACTCTGAGACGCGGAGACTCTGAGACTCTGAGACACTGAGACTCTGAGACGCTGAGACTCTGAGACACTGAGTCGCAGAGACACTGAGACTCTGAGAATCTGAGACGCGGAGACTCTGAGACGCGGAGACTCTGAGACGCGGAGACTCTGAGACGCGGAGACTCTGAGACGCGGAGACTCTGAGACGCGGAGACTCTGAGACGCGGAGACTCTGAGACGCGGAGACTCTGAGACGCGGAGACTCTGAGACGCGGAGACTCTGAGACGCGGAGACTCTGAGACGCGGAGACTCTGAGACGCGGAGACTCTGAGACGCGGAGACTCTGAGACGCGGAGACTCTGAGACGCGGAGACTCTGAGACGCGGAGACTCTGAGACGCGGAGACTCTGAGACGCGGAGACTCTGAGACGCGGAGACTCTGAGACGCGGAGACTCTGAGAAGCAGAGACGCTGAGACTCTGAGACTCTGAGACGCTGAGACCCAGAGACTCTGGGACGCAGAGACTCTGAGACGCTGAGATTCTGGGACGCAGAGACTCTGAGACGCAGAGACTCTGAGACGCAGAGACTCTGAGACGCAGAGACTCTGAGACTCTGAGACGCTGAGACGCTGAGACGCAGAGACACTGAGACTCTGAGACGCAGAGACACTGAGACTCTGACATGCTGAGACTCTGAGACGCTGAGACGCTGAGACGCTGAGACTCTGAGACTCTGAGACTCTGAGACGCTGAGACTCTGAGACGCTGAGACTCTGAGACGCTGAGACTCTGAGACGCTGAGACTCTGAGACGCTGAGACTCTGAGACGCTGAGACTCTGAGACTCTGAGACTCTGAGACGCTGAGACGCAGAGACGCAGAGACGCTGAGACTCTGAGACTCTGAGACGCTGAGACTCTGAGACGCAGAGACTCTGAGACGCTGAGATTCTGGGACGCAGAGACTCTGAGACGCAGAGACTCTGAGACGCAGAGACTCTGAGACGCAGAGACTCTGAGACGCAGAGACTCTGAGACTCTGAGACGCTGAGACGCTGAGACGCAGAGACACTGAGACTCTGAGACGCAGAGACACTGAGACTCTGACATGCTGAGACTCTGAGACGCTGAGACGCTGAGACTCTGAGACGCAGAGACTCTGAGACGCAGAGACTCTGAGACGCAGAGACGTTGAGACTCTGAGACGGAGAGACTCTGAGACGCTGAGACTCTGAGACTCTGAGACGCTGAGACGCTGAGACTCTGAGACACTGAGACGCAGAGACACTGAGACTCTGAGACGCAGAGACACTGAGACTCTGAGACGCTGAGACTGTGAGACTCTGAGACTCTGAGACACTGAGACGCAGAGACTCTGAGACGCTGAGACTCTGAGACGCTGAGACTCTGAGACGCAGAGACTCTGAGACGCAGAGACACTGAGACTCTGAGACGCAGAGACGCAGAGACGCAGAGACTCTGAGAAGCAGAGACTCTGAGACGCTGAAACGCTGAGACGCTGAGACTCTGAGACGCTGAGACGCTGAGACTCTGAGACTCTGAGACGCTGAGACTCTGAGACGCTGAGACGCTGAGACTCTGAGACTCTGAGACGCTGAGACTCTGAGACGCTGAGACGCGGAGACTCTGAGACGCGGAGACGCGGAGACTCTGAGACGCGGAGACTCTGAGACGCGGAGACTCTGAGACGCGGAGACTCTGAGACGCGGAGACTCTGAGACGCGGAGACTCTGAGACGCGGAGACTCTGAGACGCGGAGACTCTGAGACGCGGAGACTCTGAGACGCGGAGACTCTGAGACGCGGAGACTCTGAGACGCGGAGACTCTGAGACGCGGAGACTCTGAGACGCGGAGACTCTGAGACGCGGAGACTCTGAGACGCGGAGACTCTGAGACGCGGAGACTCTGAGACGCGGAGACTCTGAGACGCGGAGACGCTGAGACGCGGAGACTCTGAGACGCGGAGACTCTGAGACTCTGAGACGCTGAGACGCTGAGACTCTGAGACGCTGAGACTCTGAGACGCTGAGACTCTGAGACGCTGAGACTCTGAGACTCTGAGACGCTGAGACTCTGAGACCCAGAGACCCAGAGACTCTGAGACGCTGAGACTCTGAGACTCTGAGACGCTGAGACGCTGAGACTCTGAGACGCTGAGACTCTGAGACGCTGAGACTCTGAGACGCTGAGACTCTGAGACTCTGAGACGCTGAGACGCTGAGACTCTGAGACGCTGAGACTCTGAGACGCTGAGACGCGGAGACTCTGAGACGCTGAGACTCTGAGACTCTGAGACGCTGAGACGCTGAGACGCTGAGACTCTGAGACGCTGAGACTCTGAGACGCTGAGACTCTGAGACGCTGAGACTCTGAGACTCTGAGACTCTGAGACGCTGAGACTCTGAGACTCTGAGACGCAGAGACTCTGAGACGCTGAGACTCTGAGACGCTGAGACTCTGAGACGCAGAGACACTGAGACACTGAGACTCTGAGACGCAGAGACGCAGAGACTCTGAGAAGCAGAGACTCTGAGACGCTGAAACGCTGAGACTCTGAGACTCTGAGACGCTGAGACGCTGAGACTCTGAGACTCTGAGACGCAGAGACACTGAGACTCTGAGACGCTGAGACTGTGAGACTCTGAGACTCTGAGACACTGAGACGCAGAGACTCTGAGACGCTGAGACTCTGAGACGCTGAGACTCTGAGACGCAGAGACACTGAGACTCTGAGACGCAGAGACGCAGAGACGCAGAGACGCAGAGACTCTGAGAAGCAGAGACTCTGAGACGCTGAAACGCTGAGACTCTGAGACTCTGAGACGCTGAGACGCTGAGACTCTGAGACGCTGAGACGCTGAGACTCTGAGACTCTGAGACGCTGAGACTCTGAGACGCTGAGACGCTGAGACTCTGAGACTCTGAGACGCTGAGACTCTGAGACGCTGAGACGCGGAGACTCTGAGACGCGGAGACGCGGAGACTCTGAGACGCGGAGACTCTGAGACGCGGAGACTCTGAGACGCGGAGACTCTGAGACGCGGAGACTCTGAGACGCGGAGACTCTGAGACGCGGAGACTCTGAGACGCGGAGACTCTGAGACGCGGAGACTCTGAGACGCGGAGACTCTGAGACGCGGAGACGCTGAGACGCGGAGACTCTGAGACGCGGAGACTCTGAGACGCGGAGACTCTGAGACGCTGAGACGCTGAGACTCTGAGACGCTGAGACTCTGAGACGCTGAGACTCTGAGACTCTGAGACGCTGAGACTCTGAGACCCAGAGACCCAGAGACTCTGAGACGCTGAGACTCTGAGACTCTGAGACGCTGAGACGCTGAGACTCTGAGACGCTGAGACTCTGAGACGCTGAGACTCTGAGACGCTGAGACTCTGAGACTCTGAGACTCTGAGACGCTGAGACGCTGAGACTCTGAGACGCTGAGACTCTGAGACGCTGAGACGCGGAGACTCTGAGACGCTGAGACTCTGAGACTCTGAGACGCTGAGACGCTGAGACGCTGAGACTCTGAGACGCTGAGACTCTGAGACGCTGAGACTCTGAGACGCTGAGACTCTGAGACTCTGAGACTCTGAGACGCTGAGACTCTGAGACTCTGAGACGCTGAGACGCGGAGACGCTGAGACGCGGAGACTCTGAGACCCAGAGACTCTGGGACGCAGAGACTCTGAGACGCAGAGACTCTGAGACGCTGAGATTCTGAGACTCTGAGACACTGAGACGCAGAGACACTGAGACTCTGAGACGCTGAGACTCTGAGACGCTGAGACTCTGAGACCCAGAGACTCTGGGACGCAGAGACTCTGAGACGCAGAGACTCTGAGACGCTGAGATACTGAGACTCTGAGACGCAGAGACACTGAGACTCTGAGACGCTGATTCTGAGACGCTGAGACTCTGAGACGCTGAGACACTGAGACGCAGAGACACTGAGACGCAGAGACACTGAGACTCTGAGACTCTGAGACGCAGAGACACTGAGACTCTGAGACGCTGAGACGCTGAGACTCTGAGATTCTGAGACTCTGAGACTCTGAGACTCTGAGACACTGAGACGCAGAGACACTGAGACACTGAGATTCTGAGACGCTGAGACTCTGAGACGCTGAGACTCTGAGACGCTGAGACTCTGAGACGCTGAGACGCTGAGACTCTGAGACGCTGAGACACTGAGATTCTGAGACGCTGAGACTCTGAGACGCTGAGACTCTCAGACGCTGAGACTCTGAGACCCAGAGACTCTGAGACGCTGAGACTCTGAGACACTGAGGCTCTGAGACGCAGAGACTCTGAGACGCAGAGACGCAGAGACTCTGAGACGCTGAGACTCTGAGACGCTGAGACTCTGAGACACTGAGACGCAGAGACACTGAGACTCTGAGACTCTGAGACACTGAGACGCAGAGACGCAGAGACACTGAGACTCTGAGACTCTGAGACGCTGAGACGCTGAGACTCTGAGACTCTGAGACTCTGAGACTCTGAGACACTGAGACGCAGAGACGCAGAGACACTGAGACTCTGAGACTCTGAGACGCAGAGACGCAGAGACGCTGAGACTCTGAGACGCTGAGACACTGAGACTCTGACATGCTGAGACTCTGAGACGCTGAGACTCTGAGACGCAGAGACTCTGAGACGCAGAGACTCTGAGACGCAGAGACGTTGAGACTCTGAGACGGAGAGACTCTGAGACTCTGAGACTCTGAGACGCTGAGACTCTGAGACGCTGAGACGCTGAGACTCTGAGACACTGAGACGCAGAGGCACTGAGACTCTGAGACGCAGAGACACTGAGACTGTGAGACGCTGAGACTGTGAGACGCTGAGACTCTGAGACTCTGAGACTCTGAGACACTGAGACGCAGAGACGCAGAGACACTGAGACTCTGAGACGCTGAGACTCTGAGACACTGAGACTCTGAGACACTGAGACGCAGAGACACTGAGACTCTGAGACTCTGAGACACTGAGACGCAGAGACACTGAGACTCTGAGACTCTGAGACACTGAGACGCAGAGACGCAGAGACACTGAGACTCTGAGACGCAGAGACGCTGAGACTCTGAGACGCTGAGACACTGAGACTCTGAGACGCAGAGACACTGAGACTCTGAGACGCAGAGACACTGAGACTCTGACATGCTGAGACTCTGAGACGCTGAGACTCTGAGACGCAGAGACTCTGAGACGCAGAGACTCTGAGACGCAGAGACGTTGAGACTCTGAGACGGAGAGACTCTGAGACGCTGAGACTCTGAGACGCTGAGACGCTGAGACTCTGAGACGCTGAGACGCTGAGACTCTGAGACACTGAGACGCAGAGACACTGAGACTCTGAGACGCAGAGACACTGAGACTGTGAGACGCTGAGACTGTGAGACGCTGAGACTCTGAGACTCTGAGACACTGAGACTCTGAGACGCTGAGACTCTGAGACTCTGAGACTCTGAGACACTGAGACGCAGAGACACTGAGACTCTGAGACGCTGAGACTCTGAGACACTGAGACTCTGAGACGCAGAGACACTGAGACTCTGAGACGCAGAGACGCTGAGACGCTGAGACTCTGAGACGCTGAGACTCTGAGACGCTGAGACTCTGAGACTCTGAGACACTGAGACGCAGAGACACTGAGACTCTGAGACGCTGAGACTCTGAGACGCTGAGACTCTGAGACACTGAGACGCAGAGACTCTGAGACGCTGAGACTCTGAGACACTGAGACGCAGAGACACTGAGACACTGAGACGCTGAGACTCTGAGACGCTGAGACTCTGAGTCGCTGAGACTCTGAGACGCAGAGGCTCTGAGACGCAGAGACTCTGAGACTCTGAGTCTCTGAGACGCTGAGACGCTGAGACACTGAGACACTGAGACACTGAGACTCTGAGACGCAGAGACTCTGAGACGCTGAGACTCTGAGACTCTGAGACTCTGAGACTCTGAGACGCGGAGACTCTGAGACGCTGAGACTCTGAGACACTGAGGCTCTGAGACGCAGAGACTCTGAGACGCAGCGACGCAGAGACACTGAGACGCTGAGACTCTGAGACACTGAGACGCAGAGACACTGAGACTCTGAGACACTGAGACACTGAGACGCAGAGACACTGAGACTCTGAGACTCTGAGACGCAGAGACGCTGAGACTCTGAGACGCTGAGACTCTGAGACTCTGAGACGCTGAGACACTGAGACGCAGAGACACTGAGACTCTGAGACTCTGAGACTCTGAGACGCAGAGACGCTGAGACTCTGAGACGCTGAGACTCTGAGACTCTGAGACGCTGAGACTCTGAGACGCTGAGACTCTGAGACACTGAGGCTCTGAGACGCAGAGACTCTGAGACGCAGCGACGCAGAGACACTGAGACGCTGAGACTCTGAGACACTGAGACGCAGAGACACTGAGACTCTGAGACACTGAGACACTGAGACACTGAGACGCAGAGACACTGAGACTCTGAGACTCTGAGACTCTGAGACGCAGAGACGCTGAGACTCTGAGACTCTGAGACGCTGAGACTCTGAGACTCTGAGACGCTGAGACTCTGAGACGCTGAGACTCTGAGACACTGAGACGCTGAGACTCTGAGACTCTGAGACGCTGAGACTCTGAGACGCTGAGACTCTGAGACACTGAGGCTCTGAGACGCAGAGACTCTGAGACGCAGCGACGCAGAGACACTGAGACGCTGAGACTCTGAGACACTGAGACGCAGAGACACTGAGACTCTGAGACACTGAGACACTGAGACACTGAGACGCAGAGACACTGAGACTCTGAGACTCTGAGACTCTGAGACGCAGAGACGCTGAGACTCTGAGACTCTGAGACGCTGAGACTCTGAGACTCTGAGACGCTGAGACTCTGAGACGCTGAGACTCTGAGACACTGAGACGCAGAGACACTGAGACTCTGAGACGCTGATTCTGAGACGCTGAGACTCTGAGACACTGAGACGCAGAGACTCTGAGACACTGAGACTCTGAGACGCTGAGACTCTGAGACGCTGAGACTCTGAGACGCTGAGACTCTGAGACTCTGAGACGCAGAGACACTGAGACTCTGACATGCTGAGACTCTGAGACGCTGAGACTCTGAGTCGCTGAGACTCTGAGACGCAGAGGCTCTGAGACGCAGAGACTCTGAGACGCAGAGACGCTGAGACTCTGAGTCTCTGAGACGCTGAGACTCTGAGACGCTGAGACGCTGAGACGCTGAGACGCAGAGACGCTGAGACGCTGAGACTCTGAGACGCTGAGACGCTGAGACGCTGAGACGCTGAGACTCTGAGACGCTGAGACTCTGAGACGCTGAGACTCTGAGACGCTGAGACTCTGAGACACTGAGACGCAGAGACGCTGAGACGCTGAGACTCTGAGACGCTGAGACGCTGAGACGCTGAGACGCTGAGACTCTGAGACGCTGAGACTCTGAGACGCTGAGACTCTGAGACGCTGAGACTCTGAGACACTGAGACGCAGAGACTCTGAGACACTGAGACGCAGAGACACTGAGACTCTGAGACGCTGATTCTGAGACTCTGAGACACTGAGACGCAGAGACGCTGAGACTCTGAGACACTGAGACTCTGAGACTCTGAGACACTGAGACTCTGAGACTCTGAGACACTGAGACTCTGAGACTCTGAGACGCAGAGACGCAGAGACACTGAGACTCTGAGACTCTGACATGCTGAGACTCTGAGACGCTGAGACTCTGAGACGCAGAGGCTCTGAGACGCAGAGACTCTGAGACGCAGAGACGCTGAGACTCTGAGTCTCTGAGACGCTGAGACTCTGAGACGCTGAGACGCTGAGACTCTGAGACTCTGAGACGCTGAGACTCTGAGACGCAGAGACGCTGAGACGCTGAGACTCTGAGACGCTGAGACGCTGAGACTCTGAGACACTGAGACGCAGAGACACTGAGACTCTGAGACGCTGATTCTGAGACTCTGAGACGCTGAGACTCTGAGACACTGAGACTCTGAGACTCTGAGACACTGAGACTCTGAGACTCTGAGACACTGAGACTCTGAGACTCTGAGACGCAGAGACACTGAGACTCTGACATGCTGAGACTCTGAGACGCTGAGACTCTGAGTCGCTGAGACTCTGAGACGCAGAGGCTCTGAGACGCAGAGACTCTGAGACGCAGAGACGCTGAGACTCTGAGTCTCTGAGACGCTGAGACTCTGAGACGCTGAGACGCAGAGACGCTGAGACTCTGAGACGCAGAGACGCTGAGACTCTGAGACGCAGAGACGCTGAGACTCTGAGACGCAGAGACGCTGAGACGCTGAGACTCTGAGACGCTGAGACTCTGAGACGCTGAGACTCTGAGACGCTGAGACTCTGAGACACTGAGACGCAGAGACACTGAGACTCTGAGACACTGAGACGCAGAGACGCAGAGACACTGAGACTCTGAGACTCTGAGACGCAGAGACGCTGAGACTCTGAGACGCTGAGACTCTGAGACGCAGAGACGCTGAGACTCTGAGTCTCTGAGACGCTGAGACGCAGAGACTTGAGACGCAGAGACGCTGAGACGCTGAGACGCTGAGACTCTGAGACGCTGAGACGCTGAGACTCTGAGACGCTGAGACTCTGAGACGCTGAGACTCTGAGACGCAGAGACACTGAGACTCTGAGACTCTGAGACACTGAGACGCAGAGACACTGAGACTCTGAGACACTGAGACGCAGAGACGCAGAGACACTGAGACTCTGAGACTCTGAGACGCAGAGACGCTGAGACTCTGAGACGCTGAGACTCTGAGACGCTGAGACTCTGAGACGCAGAGACGCTGAGACTCTGAGTCTCTGAGACGCTGAGACGCAGAGACTCTGAGACGCAGAGACGCTGAGACGCTGAGACGCTGAGACTCTGAGACGCTGAGACGCTGAGACTCTGAGACGCTGAGACTCTGAGACGCTGAGACTCTGAGACACTGAGACGCTGAGACTCTGAGACACTGAGACGCAGAGACACTGAGACTCTGAGACTCTGAGACTCTGAGACGCTGAGACTCTGAGACGCTGAGACTCTGAGACACTGAGACGCAGAGACACTGAGACTCTGAGACGCTGAGACTCTGAGACGCTGATTCTGAGACGCTGAGACTCTGAGACACTGAGACGCAGAGACACTGAGACGCAGAGACACTGAGACTCTGAGACGCTGAGACTCTGAGACGCTGAGACTTTGAGACGCTGAGACTCTGAGACACTGAGACTCTGAGACACTGAGACGCAGAGACGCTGAGACTCTGAGACGCTGAGACTGTGAGACGCTGAGACTCTGAGACGCTGAGACTCTGAGACTCTGAGACACTGAGACGCTGAGACACTGAGACGCAGAGACTCTGAGACGCTGAGACTCTGAGACGCTGAGACTCTGAGACGCTGAGACTCTGAGACGCAGAGACGCAGAGACACTGAGACGCTGAGGCTCTGAGACGCAGAGGCTCTGAGACGCAGAGACTCTGAGACGCTGAGACTCTGAGTCTCTGAGACGCTGAGACTCTGAGACGCTGAGACTCTGAGACGCAGAGACGCTGAGACTCTGAGACGCTGAGACTTTGAGACGCTGAGACTCTGAGACGCTGAGACTCTGAGACTCTGAGACTCTGAGACACTGAGACGCAGAGACACTGAGACACTGAGACGCAGAGACTCTGAGACGCTGAGACTCTGAGACGCTGAGACTCTGAGACGCTGAGACTCTGAGACGCAGAGACGCAGAGACACTGAGACACTGAGACTCTGAGACGCTGAGGCTCTGAGACGCAGAGGCTCTGAGACGCAGAGACTCTGAGACGCTGAGACTCTGAGTCTCTGAGACGCTGAGACTCTGAGACGCTGAGACTCTGAGACGCAGACACGCTGAGACTCTGAGACGCAGAGATGCTGAGACTCTGAGACGCTGAGACTCTGAGACGCTGAGGCTCTGAGACGCAGAGGCTCTGAGACGCAGAGACTCTGAGACACTGAGACTCTGAGACGCAGAGGCTCTGAGACGCAGAGACTCTGAGACTCTGAGACGCAGAGACGCTGAGACTCTGAGACACTGAGACTCTGAGACGCTGAGACTCTGAGACACTGAGTCGCAGAGACACTGAGACTCTGAGAATCTGAGACGCTGAGACTCTGAGACGCTGAGACTCTGAGACGCGGAGACTCTGAGACGCGGAGACTCTGAGACGCGGAGACACTGAGACTCTGAGACTCTGAGACGCTGAGACTCTGAGACGCTGAGACTCTCAGACGCTGAGACTCTGAGACACTGAGACTCTGAGACTCTGAGACGCAGAGACACTGAGACTCTGACATGCTGAGACTCTGAGACGCTGAGACTCTGAGTCGCTGAGACTCTGAGACGCAGAGGCTCTGAGACGCAGAGACTCTGAGACGCAGAGACGCTGAGTCTCTGAGACTCTGAGACGCTGAGACTCTGAGACGCAGAGACGCTGAGACGCTGAGACGCTGAGACGCTGAGACTCTGAGACGCAGAGACGCTGAGACTCTGAGTCTCTGAGACTCTGAGACGCAGAGGCTCTGAGACGCAGAGACTCTGAGACGCAGAGACGCTGAGACTCTGAGTCTCTGAGACGCTGAGACTCTGAGACGCTGAGACTCTGAGACGCAGAGACGCTGAGACGCTGAGACTCTGAGACGCTGAGACTCTGAGACACTGAGACGCAGAGACACTGAGACTCTGAGACTCTGAGACGCAGAGACTCTGAGACGCTGAGACTCTGAGACACTGAGACGCAGAGACACTGAGACGCTGAGACTCTGAGACGCTGAGACTCTGAGACGCTGAGACTCTGAGACACTGAGACGCAGAGACACTGAGACTCTGAGACTCTGAGACGCAGAGACTCTGAGACGCTGAGACTCTGAGACACTGAGACGCAGAGACACTGAGACGCTGAGACTCTGAGACGCTGAGACTCTGAGACGCGGAGACTCTGAGACTCTGAGACACTGAGACTCTGAGACGCTGAGACGCTGAGACTCTGAGACACTGAGTCGCAGAGACACTGAGACTCTGAGAATCTGAGACGCTGAGACTCTGAGACGCTGAGACTCTGAGACGCGGAGACTCTGAGACGCGGAGACTCTGAGACGCGGAGACACTGAGACTCTGAGACACTGAGACTCTGAGACGCTGAGACTCTGAGACGCTGAGACTCTCAGACGCTGAGACTCTGAGACCCAGAGACTCTGGGACGCTGAGACTCTGAGACACTGAGACTCTGAGACGCTGAGACTCTGAGACACTGAGTCGCAGAGACACTGAGACTCTGAGAATCTGAGACTCTGAGACGCGGAGACTCTGAGACGCGGAGACTCTGAGACGCGGAGACTCTGAGTCGCGGAGACTCTGAGACGCGGAGACTCTGAGACGCTGAGACTCTGAGACGCAGAGACACTGAGAAGCAGACACTCTGAGACGCTGAGACGCAGAGACTCTGAGACGCAGAGACGAAGAGACTCTGAGACACAGAGACTCTTAGACTCTGAGACGCTGAGACTCTGAGACTCTGAGACACTGAGACTCTGAGACTCTGAGACGCTGAGACTCTGAGACGCTGAGACTCTAAGACGCTGAGACTCTGAGACGCTGAGACTCTGAGACGCTGAGACTCTGAGTCACTGAGACTCTGAGTCACTGAGACGCAGAGACTCTGAGACTCTGAGACGCTGAGACTCTGAGTCACTGAGACTCTGAGTCACTGAGACGCAGAGACGCTGAGACTCTGAGACGCTGAGACTCTGAGACGCTGAGACTCTGAGACGCTGAGACTCTGAGACGCTGAGACTCTCAGACGCTGAGACTCTGAGACCCAGAGACTCTGGGACGCAGAGACTCTGAGACGCAGGGACTCTGAGACGCTGAGATTCTGAGACTCTGAGACACTGAGACGCAGAGACACTGAGACGCTGAGACTCTGAGACGCTGAGACTCTGAGACTCTGAGACGCTGAGACTCTGAGACGCAGAGACTCTGAGACGCTGAGATTCTGAGACTCTGAGACGCAGAGACACTGAGACGCTGAGATTCTGAGACACTGAGACGCAGAGACACTGAGACGCTGAGACTCTGAGACGCTGAGACTCTGAGACTCTGAGACGCTGAGACTCTGAGACGCTGAGACTCTGAGACGCTGAGACGCTGAGACTCTGAGACTCTGAGACGCTGAGACGCTGAGACTCTGAGACTCTGAGACGCTGAGACTCTGAGACACTGAGACGCAGAGACACTGAGACTCTGAGACGCAGAGACACTGAGACTCTGACATGCTGAGACTCTGAGACGCTGAGACTCTGAGTCGCTGAGACTCTGAGACGCAGAGGCTCTGAGACGCAGAGACGCTGAGACTCTGAGTCTCTGAGACGCTGAGACTCTGAGACGCTGAGACTCTGAGACTCTGAGACGCGGAGACTCTGAGACGCGGAGACTCTGAGACGCGGAGACTCTGAGACGCGGAGACTCTGAGACGCGGAGACTCTGAGACGCGGAGACTCTGAGACGCGGAGACTCTGAGACGCGGAGACTCTGAGACGCGGAGACTCTGAGACGCGGAGACTCTGAGACGCGGAGACTCTGAGACGCGGAGACTCTGAGACGCGGAGACTCTGAGACGCGGAGACTCTGAGACGCGGAGACTCTGAGACGCGGAGACTCTGAGACGCGGAGACTCTGAGACGCGGAGACTCTGAGACGCGGAGACTCTGAGACGCGGAGACTCTGAGACGCGGAGACTCTGAGACGCGGAGACTCTGAGACGCGGAGACTCTGAGACGCGGAGACTCTGAGACGCGGAGACTCTGAGACGCGGAGACTCTGAGACGCGGAGACTCTGAGACGCGGAGACTCTGAGACGCGGAGACTCTGAGACGCGGAGACTCTGAGACGCGGAGACTCTGAGACGCGGAGACTCTGAGACGCGGAGACTCTGAGACGCGGAGACTCTGAGACGCGGAGACTCTGAGACGCGGAGACTCTGAGACGCGGAGACTCTGAGACGCGGAGACTCTGAGACGCGGAGACTCTGAGACGCGGAGACTCTGAGACGCGGAGACTCTGAGACGCGGAGACTCTGAGACGCGGAGACTCTGAGACGCGGAGACTCTGAGACGCGGAGACTCTGAGACGCGGAGACTCTGAGACGCGGAGACTCTGAGACGCGGAGACTCTGAGACGCGGAGACTCTGAGACGCGGAGACTCTGAGACGCGGAGACTCTGAGACGCGGAGACTCTGAGACGCGGAGACTCTGAGACGCGGAGACTCTGAGACGCGGAGACTCTGAGACGCGGAGACTCTGAGACGCGGAGACTCTGAGACGCGGAGACTCTGAGACGCGGAGACTCTGAGACGCGGAGACTCTGAGACGCGGAGACGCAAAGATTCTGAGAATCAGAGACGCAGAGACTCAGAGACTCTGAGACTCAGAGACTCTGAGACGCAGAGACTCTGAGACGCAGAGACTCTGAGACGCAGAGACTCTGAGACGCAGAGACTCTGAGACGCAGAGACTCTGAGAACCAGAGACTCTGAGACGTAGAGACGCTGAGAAGCAGAGACTCTGAGACACAGAGACGCTGAGACGCAGAGACTTTGGAACGCAGTGACACAGACATGCAGAGAATCTGAGACGCTCAGGCGCAGAGACTCTGAGACACAGAGACGCAGAGACTCTGAGACGCAGAGACTCTGAGACGCAGAGACTCTGAAACTCTGAGACGCAGAGACGCTGAGTCGCAGAGTCGCAGAGTCGCAGAGACTCTGAGACTCTGAGACTCTGAGACGCAGAGACGCTGAGACGCAGAGACGCAGAGACGCAGAGACTCTGAGACGCTGAGACTCTGAGACGCGGAGACTCTGAGACGCTGAGACTCTGAGACGCTGAGACTCTGAGACTCTGAGACGCGGAGACTCTGAGACGCGGAGACACTGAGACTCTGAGACACTGAGACTCTCAGACGCTGAGACTCTGAGACGCTGAGACGCTGAGACTCTCAGACGCTGAGACTCTGAGACCCAGAGACTCTGGGACGCTGAGACTCTGAGACGCTGAGACTCTGAGACGCGGAGACTCTGAGACTCTGAGACACTGAGACTCTGAGACGCTGAGACTCTGAGACACTGAGTCGCAGAGACACTGAGACTCTGAGAATCTGAGACGCTGAGACTCTGAGACGCTGAGACTCTGAGACGCGGAGACTCTGAGACGCGGAGACTCTGAGTCGCGGAGACTCTGAGACGCGGAGACTCTGAGACGCTGAGACTCTGAGACGCAGAGACACTGAGAAGCAGACACTCTGAGACGCTGAGACGCAGAGACGAAGAGACTCTGAGACACAGAGACTCTTAGACTCTGAGACGCTGAGACTCTGAGACTCTGAGACACTGAGACTCTGAGACTCTGAGACGCTGAGACTCTGAGACGCTGAGACTCTAAGACGCTGAGACTCTGAGACGCTGAGACTCTGAGACGCTGAGACTCTGAGTCACTGAGACGCAGAGACGCTGAGACTCTGAGACGCTGAGACTCTGAGACGCTGAGACTCTGAGACGCTGAGACTCTCAGACGCTGAGACTCTGAGACCCAGAGACTCTGGGACGCAGAGACTCTGAGACGCAGGGACTCTGAGACGCAGAGACACTGAGACGCTGAGACTCTGAGACTCTGAGACGCTGAGACTCTGAGACGCAGAGACTCTGAGACGCTGAGACTCTGAGACTCTGAGACGCAGAGACACTGAGACGCTGAGATTCTGAGACACTGAGACGCAGAGACGCAGAGACACTGAGACGCTGAGACTCTGAGACGCTGAGACTCTGAGACTCTGAGACGCTGAGACGCTGAGACTCTGAGACGCTGAGACTCTGAGACGCTGAGACTCTGAGACGCTGAGACTCTGAGACACTGAGACGCAGAGACACTGAGACTCTGAGACGCAGAGACACTGAGACTCTGACATGCTGAGACTCTGAGACGCTGAGACTCTGAGTCGCTGAGACTCTGAGACGCAGAGGCTCTGAGACGCAGAGACGCTGAGACTCTGAGTCTCTGAGACGCTGAGACTCTGAGACGCTGAGACTCTGAGACGCGGAGACTCTGAGACGCGGAGACTCTGAGACGCGGAGACTCTGAGACGCGGAGACTCTGAGACGCGGAGACTCTGAGACGCGGAGACTCTGAGACGCGGAGACTCTGAGACGCGGAGACTCTGAGACGCGGAGACTCTGAGACGCGGAGACTCTGAGACGCGGAGACTCTGAGACGCGGAGACTCTGAGACGCGGAGACTCTGAGACGCGGAGACTCTGAGACGCGGAGACTCTGAGACGCGGAGACTCTGAGACGCGGAGACTCTGAGACGCGGAGACTCTGAGACGCGGAGACTCTGAGACGCGGAGACTCTGAGACGCGGAGACTCTGAGACGCGGAGACTCTGAGACGCGGAGACTCTGAGACGCGGAGACTCTGAGACGCGGAGACTCTGAGACGCGGAGACTCTGAGACGCGGAGACTCTGAGACGCGGAGACTCTGAGACGCGGAGACTCTGAGACGCGGAGACTCTGAGACGCGGAGACTCTGAGACGCGGAGACTCTGAGACGCGGAGACTCTGAGACGCGGAGACTCTGAGACGCGGAGACTGAGAGACGCTGAGACGCAGAGACGCAGAGATACAGAGAATCTGAGACGCAGAGACTCTGAGACGCAGAGACTCTGAGACGCAGAGACTCTGAGACGCAGAGACTCTGAGACGCAGAGACTCTGAGACGCAGAGACTCTGAGACGCAGAGACTCTGAGACGCAGAGACTCTGAGACGCAGAGACTCTGAGACGCAGAGACTCTGAGACGCAGAGACTCTGAGACGCAGAGACTCTGAGACGCAGAGACTCTGAGACGCAGAGACTCTGAGACGCAGAGACTCTGAGACGCAGAGACTCTGAGACGCAGAGACTCTGAGACGCAGAGACGCTGAGTCGCAGAGACGCTGAGTCGCAGAGGCGCTGAGACAAAGGGACGCTGAGACGCAGAGACTCTGAGACACTGAGACACTGAGACTCTGAGACGCAGAGACGCTGAGTCGCAGAGACGCTGAGTCGCAGAGGCGCTGAGACAAAGGGACGCTGAGACGCAGAGACTCTGAGACGCAGAGACTCTGAGACGCAGAGACTCTGAGACGCAGAGACTCTGAGACGCAGAGACTCTGAGACGCAGAGACTCTGAGACGCAGAGACTCTGAGACGCAGAGACTCTGAGACGCAGAGACTCTGAGACGCAGAGACTCTGAGACGCAGAGACTCTGAGACGCAGAGACTCTGAGACGCAGAGACTCTGAGACGCAGAGACTCTGAGACGCAGAGACTCTGAGACGCAGAGACTCTGAGACGCAGAGACTCTGAGACGCAGAGACTCTGAGACGCAGAGACTCTGAGACGCAGAGACTCTGAGACGCAGAGACTCTGAGACGCAGAGACTCTGAGACGCAGAGACTCTGAGACGCAGAGACGCTGAGTCGCAGAGGCGCTGAGACAAAGGGACGCTGAGACGCAGAGACTCTGAGACTCTGAGACGCAGAGACGCTGAGTCGCAGAGACGCTGAGTCGCAGAGGCGCTGAGACAAAGGGACGCTGAGACGCAGAGACTCTGAGACGCAGAGACGCTGAGTCGCAGAGACGCTGAGTCGCAGAGGCGCTGAGACAAAGGGACGCTGAGACGCAGAGACTCTGAGACGCAGAGACTCTGAGACTCTGAGGCGCAGAGACTTTGAGACGCAGAGACGCAGAGAAACTGATTTGTAGAGACTCTCAGATGCAGAGACTCTGAGGCGCTGAGACTCTGAGATGCAGAAAATCTGAGACGCAGCGAGTCTTAGACTCTGAGACCCTGAGACACAGAGACTCGGAGATGCAGTGACTCTGAGACGCAGAGACGCAGAGATTCTGAGACACAGAGACGCAGAGACTCTGAGACTCTGAGACGCAGAGAATCTGAGAAGC
>NW_027650445.1:7500-82636 GCF_965287045.1 Carcharhinus amblyrhynchos | reverse complement strand
TGGGTGTTACAGATAGCGTGACATGAACCCAAGATCCTGTTTGAGGACCATCCCTATGTGTGTGAACTTGGCTATCAGTCTCTGCTCAGCGACTCTGCGCTGTCGTGTGTCATGAAGGCCGCCTTGGAGAACGTTTACCCGAAGATCAGAGGCCGAATGCCCGTGACCACTGAAGTGTTCGCCAACAGGAAGGGAACAGTCTTGCCTGGTGATTGTCGAGCGGTGTTCATTCATCTGTTATCGTAGCATCTGCATGGTCTCCTAATGTACCATGCCTTGGGATGTCCTTTCCTTTAAGACTTGATTACCTGTAAAGACTCGCAATCCAACCACTTATTCTGTAAATTGAGTGTGTGTCTTTATATACCCTGTTTGTGAACTGAAATCCCACTCACCTGACGAAGGGACAGAGTTCCGAAAGCTGGTGGCTTTTGCTACCAGATAAACCTGTTGGACTTTAACCTGGTGTCGTGAGACTTCTTACTGTCCCTGGGGTAAAAGAGACTCTTTCCAATCTCCCCGTGCCTTGAGTCAAACAGGAGAGTCCTGTCTCCCCAGTCTTGATCTGGGGTATTTCAGTAAGGAGAGGGAGGCTCGGAGAGAGTGCGGACAGAGATTTACCTACTCTGGGAGGAGAAGGGATGAGGAGGGGAGATGGGGGGGTGGGGGGGGGGGTGGAGAAGAGGGAGGGGAGAAGGGATGAAGGGGTAGGAGAATAGGTGAGCGTGGGGAGAAGGGGTAAGGTGAGGGGAGGGGGCTTCAGTTGGTGCAGTGAGATTGGGAGAACGTGACATTGTTCTCCTCGGAGATACAGAGATAGGGAGGGGCGTGTAGGGGGGGCTGGAGGAGGTTACAGAGATAGGGAGGGGGTGTAGGGGGGGCTGGAGGAGGTTACAGAGATAGGGAGGGGGTGTAGGGGGGGCTGGAGGAGGTACAGAGATAGGGAGGGGTGTAGGGAGACTGGAGGAGGTTACAGAGATAGGGAGGGGGGTGTAGGGAGACTGGAGGAGGTTACAGAGATAGGGAGGGGGTGTGGGGGGCTGGAGGAGGTTACAGAGATAGGGAGGGGGGTGTAGGGGGACTGGAGGAGGTTACAGAGATAGGAGGGGGGTGTAGGGGACTGGAGGAGGTTACAGAGATAGGGAGGGGGTGTAGGGGAGCTGGAGGAGGTTACAGAAGATAGGGAGGGGGTGTAGGGGGACTGGAGGAGGTTACAGAGATAGGGAGGGAGGGGAATCTCTCACTGATCTTTACTGATCCCCTTCCCTGTGTTTGGGTGACAGAGCTGGGATGTTTGTCAGTAAGTTCTTTGCTGGAGCAGTACCTGAGATGGATCTGACCCGCGATGATAAACAGCTCTTGGCTCTGATAACCTGGGAACTTCAGCAATACAACAGGAATCTGGAGAAAGTGCGGTGAGTCCGGGACTTCCACCACAACCCAGGGGGAGGGTCAGTGCTGAGGGAGCGCCGCACTGTATGGGAGGGTCGGTGCTGAGGGAGCGCCGCACTGTGTGTGTGGGGAGGGTCGGTGCTGAGGGAGCGCCGCACTGTGTGGGGAGGGTCAGTGCTGAGGGAGTGCCGCACTGTGTGGGGAGGGTCGGTGCTGAGGGAGCGCCGCACTGTGTGGGGAGGGTCAGTGCTGAGGGAGCACCGCACTGCGTGTGGGGAGGGTCAGTGCTGAGGGAGCGCCGCACTGTGTGGGGAGGGTCGGTGCTGAGGGAGCACCGCACTGTGTGGGGAGGGTCAGTGCTGAGGGAGCACCGCACTGTGTGGGGAGGGTCAGTGCTGAGGGAGCGCCGCACTGTGTGGGGAGGGTCGGTGCTGAGGGAGCACCGCACTGTGTGGGGAGGGTCAGTGCTGAGGGGGCGCCGCACTGTGTGGGGAGGGTCGGTGCTGAGGGAGCGCCGCGCTGTGTGTGGGGAGGGTCGGTGCTGAGGGAGCACCGCACTGTGTGGGGAGGGTCAGTGCTGAGGGAGCGCCGCACTGTGTGTGTGGGGAGGGTCAGTGCTGAGGGAGCGCCGCACTGTGTGTGGGAGGGTCGGTGCTGAGGGAGCGCCGCACTGTGTGTGGGGAGGGTCGGGTGCTGAGGGAGCGCCGCACTGTGTGTGTGTGGGAGGGTCGGTGCTGAGGGAGCGCCGCACTGTGTGTGTGGGGAGGGTCAGTGCTGAGGGAGCGCCGCACTGCGTGTGGGGAGGGTCAGCGCCTGGGTGGAGAGATGGGGAGGAGCGTGACTGGGTTTAATGTCTCCTCTTGTTCCTGCTGTTTTTCCACAAGGATACGGGACGCTTTGAGGTGCATCCTGAATATTTCCCGACACGGGAATCAGTACATACAAGTTAACGAACCCTGGAAAAAATCAAAGGTGATGAGTCTGACAGGTCAGTTTTCAAACTTTATATCAAGCCCCGGAATTCCAACTCGTAACTTTCCCCACCTCGCTCTGTCTCTCTCGGTCTCGCAGTACCAGTTGCTTTAATTGCTCCTTGTCTCTCTCGCTCTGTCTCCCCCCCCCCGTCCCCCCCGTGTCTCTTCAGGAGGCGAGCTGGCACGGTGACCGGAGTCTCGGTGAATGTTGCCTGCCTGCTCTCCGTCATGCTCCAGCCCTACATGCCAGCGGTCAGCGACACCATCCAGGGGCAGCTGCAGGCCCCCGGGGAGTGTAACACCCTGACTGACCAGTTCGTCTGCGTGCTGCCCGAGGGACACAGGATTGGCACGGTAAGGTGCAGCAAAACATACCGGGGAGAGGAGGGGAGAGAGAGAGAGAGAGGGGGGAGAACGGGACAGAGAGAGAGGGGGGAGAACGGGAAGAGAGAGAGGGGGGAGCGGGACAGAGAGAGAGGGGGGAGCGGGACAGAGAGAGAGGGGGGGAGCGGGACAGAGAGAGAGGGGGGGAGCGGACAGAGAGAGAGGGGGACGGGACAGAGAGAGAGAGGGGGAGCGGGACAGAGAGAGAGGGGGGGAGCGGGACAGAGAGAGAGGGGGGAGCGGGACAGAGAGAGAGGGGGGGAGCGGGACAGAGAGAGAGGGGGGAGCGGGACAGAGAGAGAGATGGGGGAGCGGGACAGAGAGAGGGGGGGAGCGGGACAGAGAGAGAGGGGGGGAGCGGGACAGAGAGAGAGGGGGGAGCGGGACCGTGAGTGAGGGGGGGAAGAGGGACCGTGAGTGAGGGGGGGAGAGGGGACGTGAGTGAGGGGGGGGAGAGGGACAGTGAGTGAGGGGGGGGAGAGGGACCGTGAGTGACGGGGGGAGAGGGACCGTGAGTGAGTGAGTGGGGGGAGAGGGACCGTGAGTGAGGGGGGGGAGGGACCGTGAGTGAGGGGGGGGGAGAGGGACCGTGAGTGAGGGGGGGGGAGAGGGACCGTGAGTGAGGGGGGGAGAGGGACCGTGAGTGAGGGGGGGGGGAGAGGGGACCGTGGTGAGGGGGGGGGAGGACCGTGAGTGAGGAGGAGAAGGGGGACCGTGAGAGAGGGGAGGGAGGGAGCGGGACAGGGAGAGAGGGAGAGGGGCCGAGAGAGGGAGAGGGAGGGAGCGGGGAAGGGGTGCAACAGGGGAGGAGGCCCAGGTGGGGCTGGCGGTGCGAGGGGGGGGGTGGTGACAGGAAGGGGGAGGGAGCGCGACAGAGGTGAATGTGGGTAGCCTCACGGTTCCCCACCTCCTCCCCCCTCTTGTCCCTCAGTGTGGATCTGTCTCTGTCTCTCTGTGTGTGTGTCAGTGTACCTGTACCACTCACTGCTCTGCTCTGTCCATCTCCTGTTCCAGGTCAGTCCATTGTTCCAGAAAACTGGAGACGGTTCAAATTGAAAATTTGCGGAAGAAATATGGAGGCCAGAGGGTAAATAACTCCCTTCCCGTTAATGTCTCTCCCACACAGTGCGGCGCTCCTCAGCACCGACCCTCCCCACACACAGTGCGGCGCTCCCTCAGCACCGACCCTCCCACACACAGTGCGGCGCTCCCTCAGCACCGACCCTCCCCACACACAGTGCGGCGCTCCCTCAGCACCGACCCTCCCCACACACAGTGCGGCGCTCCCTCAGCACCGACCCTCCCACACACAGTGCGGCGCTCCCTCAGCACCGACCCTCCCCACACACAGTGCGGCGCTCCCTCAGCACCGACCCTCCCACACACAGTGCGGCGCTCCCTCAGCACCGACCCTCCCACACACAGTGCGGCGCTCCCTCAGCACCGACCCTCCCCACACACAGTGCGGCGCTCCCTCAGCACCGACCCTCCCCACACACAGTGGCGCTCCCTCAGCACCGACCCTCCCCACACACAGTGCGGCGCTCCCTCAGCACCGACCCTCCCCACACACAGTGCGGCGCTCCCTCAGCACCGACCCTCCCCACACACAGTGCGGAGCTCCTTCGGCACCGACGTTGATGGGTGAGAACCTCGATACTCGTTTGCGACAAGAGTATTCGAGTGGAGGTTGTCCATTCGAGCAATGTGAGACTCGAGGTCACAAAGGGTTTGGAGCAGGGGGAGAGGAGGGGGGGCTGGGGAAATTGCATCTCTGGTTAAGTTAGGCCACATTTGGGAGTATCGCGTGCAGTTGTGGTTGCCACGCTCCTGGAGGGGATGCAGAAGCTTTGGTGAGAGAGCAAAGAAGTTTCTCCAGGATGTTGCCTGGTCTCGAGGGTGTTGACTCCGAGGAGAGGAAACTGGGATTGTTTTTACCGGGAAGACGGAGGCTGAGGGGGGACCCTGATAGAGGTCTACAAAATGGTGAGAGGCGGGTGGAAAGTCAGAGGCTTTATCCCCAGGGTGGAAGGGTCAGTTACACAGGGGCACAGGTTATTGGTTTATTGTTGTCACGTGTATCGGGAAACAGTGAAAAGTATTGTTTCTCGCGCGCTGCACAGACAAAGCATACCGTTCATAGAGAAGGAAAGGAGAGAGGGTGCAGAATGTGGTGTTACAGTCACAGCGAGGGTGTAGAGAAAGATCAGCTTAACGCGAGGTGGGTCCGTTCAAAAGTCTGACAGCAGCAGGGAAGAAGCTGTTCTTGAGTCGGTCGGTACGGGACCTCAGACTTTTGTACCTTTTTCCCCGACGGAAGAAGGTGGAAGAGAGAATGTCCGGGGTGCGTTGCGGGGTGGGGGGGGGTCCTTGATTATGCCGGCTGCTTTTCCCCCTCCCGAGGCAGCGGGAAGTGTAGACGGAGTCAATGGATGGGAGGCTGGTTTGCGTGATGGGACTGGGCTACGTTCACACACACACACACACACACACACACACACACACACACACACACACACGACCCTTTGGAGTTCCTTGCGGTCTTGGTCAGAGCAGGAGCCCCAGACCAAGCTGGGATACACCCGGAAAGGATGCTTTCTATGGGGGGGGGGCATCTGTAAAAGTTGGTGAGAGTCTGTAGCGGACATGCCAAATTTCCTTAGTCTCCTGAGAAAGTAGAGGCGTTGGTGGGGCTTTCTTAACTATAGTGTCGGCATTGGGGGGAGGAACCAGGACAGGTTGTTGGTGATCTGGGACACCTAGAAACTTGAAGCTCTCTCGATCCTTCTCTACTCGGTCCCCGTTGATGTAGACAGGGGCACGTTCTCCTCTGCGCTTCCTGGAGTCGATGACAATCTCCTTCGTCTTGGAATTTAATGTTGGCAAGTGTGAGGTGGTCCACTTTGGTAGGAAGAATGGTAGGAAGGACTATTACTTACGTGGAGAAAAACTGCAGCAGGCGACGGTGCAGAGGGACCTCGGGGGTCCTTGTGCACGAGTCGCAAAAACCCCAGCCTGCAGGTGCAGCAGGTGGTCAGGAAGGCGAATGGGATGCTGGCCTTCATAGCGAGGGGGATTGAATATAAAAGTAGGGAGGTCTTGCTGCAGCTGTATAGGGCATTGGTGAGGCCACAGCTGGTGTACTGTGTGCAGTTTTGGGCGCCGTACTTGCGCAAGGATATTTTGGCCCTGGAGGGAGTGCAGAGGAGGTTTACTAGGCTGATACCGGAGTTGAGGGGGTTGAGCTATGAGGAGAGGCTGAATAAACTAGGCTTGTACTCGTTAGAGTTTAGAAGAATGAGGGGAGATCTCATTGAGACGTATAAGATGATGAATGGGATGGATAGGATAGAGGTGGAGAGACTCTTCCCGCTCAGAAAGGACAGTAGGACCAGGGGGCACAGCCTCAAGATAAAGGGGAGGCGGTTTAGAACGGAGTTGAGGAGGAACTTCTTCACTCAAAGGGCGGTGAATCTCTGGAATTCTCTACCCGTTGAAGTGGTGGAGGCTGCCTCGCTAAATATTTTTAAGACGCGGGTTGATGGGTTTTTGATAAGAGAGGGGATTAAGGGTTATGGGGAGAGGGCGGGAAAGTGGAACTGAGCCACGACAGATCAGCCATGATCTTATTGAATGGCGGGGCAGGCTCGAAGGGCCAGATGGCCGACTCCTGCTCCTATTTCTTATGTTCTTATGACATTTGAGGGAGAGATTATTGTCACCGCGCCAGTTCACCAGGTTCTCTCTCTCTCACTCCTGTTCTCCGTCTCCTTGTGGTTTGAGGTCTGATCCGCCTATAAGCTACCACCAGGAAGCACCTTAGCAAGGGGTGCCTGGATGGGTGGGAATAGAGGGATACGGATCGAGTGAAGGCGGAAGGATTTTTTTGTGTTAGATTGGTTAGCTTGTCGTGACCGGTACGGGGGCTGGAGGGTCAAAGGACCTGTCCCTGCGTTGTTGGTTCTCTGGTGGGTAAATCGCCTGCTTTCTCTCTCTCTCTCTCAGGCATCGACAGAAAACAAGCCTCCCGCCGAGCCCGCCCGGGGGCGGACCCGCAAGAGCTCCGGGAGCTGGTGACCAAACAGGTGAGGGTCAAAGGGCGTGGGCGGGGCCGCAGCGCCCCCTGTCGGCCGCAGCGCGCAACCGCACCGTGACACGGGCCTGTTTACATTGGAAGGGGCTGGTCTCTGCAACACTAACTGGTTATAATAGTTAGAGAAAGTCCTGTAGGAGAATCTAGAATTGGAGGGTGGGGGTTGGTGGAGGGAGCTGTTTAAAAAGTAAGGTGTGGTCCGTTGACATTTATTTATCAGTGTCACAAGTAAGGCTTACGTTAACACCGCAATGGAGTTATTGTGAAAATCCCCAAGTTGCCCACACTCCGGCGCCTGTTGGGGTTGCACTGAGAGTGAATTTAGCACAGCCCGATGCCTGCACATCTTTGGGACACTAAGGGACAATTTAGCACGGCCAATCCACCCTAACCTACACATCTTTGGGACACTAAGGGACAATTTAGCACGGCCAATCCACCCTAACCTGCACATCTTTGGGACACTAAGGGACAATTTAGCACGGCCAATCCACCCTAACCTGCACATCTTTGGGACACTAAGGGACAATTTAGCACGGCCAATCCCCTCTCTAATCTACGTACCTTTGGACGTTCGGCCGAATGGCCACCTCCGTACTATCGGGATTCTACGATCGTCCAATTCCTTTCCCGTTTTGACTCGCTTGTAGTTCACTTTTCGCAGCGCGCGGACGGAGAGGGACAGGGAGGGAGGCGTGACGGATGGAGGGTATGAATGCGGAGGAAGGGGTGCCGGGGAGTCCAGCCTGGAAGGAGGGAGGGGCGGTGCGGGGGGAGACAGAGAGAGAGAGGCACCGTGGACTGGGTACACGTAGCGGAGCGGAGAGGGATGCTGACAGGGCTTGGGGGGGGGGGGGGGGACATTGGTGGGGAAGGGGCTGAGGGGCTCCGAAGGCTGTTTAGAATTTATTCCTCTTCTCACCTCCCTCCCCCTCCTCCTCCTCCTCCTCCCTCGCAGGGCAATCGCGTCCGAGAGCTCAAGGCGCAGAAGGCGGAGAAATCTCTGATCGATTCCGAAGTCGCCACCTTGCTGGATCTGAAGAAACGTTTGGCGCTGGTGGGGAGCTCTCTCTCAGGGAAAAAGTAAACCGGCGGGGGTGGGGGGGGGCGCGGTTGGGGGAGGGGGGGGGGGGGCGGAGAACCGCAACCTTTCCCTCTCTGCGTCTGCCTCTCCCCACCCCGGGCCGTGATGGAGGGTTGGCCCTTCCAGCCCTGCGTTCCTGACTCTCAGGCAGCGTCGGATCCGGCGCGTGCGCGCGTGTGCGAGTGCGCTCCGCTGTGTTGGCTGCCGGCGGGGAGGGTGACAGGTGGGACACTGGTCGCTCCGGGGGGGGTGGAGGCGCTGCTGTGGGAGTCCCCTCTCCGGCAGCTGGTTTATCTCGTGCCCGCGACCCACAGCAGAATGGAACAATAAAATAATTTCCTGCTTAAGAACACAAGGGTCCAGTGATTGTCGCACGTACGCAACTGGCCCTTCGGCGCCTTCCCTGTCTCCTGGTTCTTTGAACCCCTGCTTCAATCAGCGACCTTCCTCAACCCAGATCAGGTGGGAAGATATTCAGGAGACGGGAGGTGGCAGAGGTTTACAGCATGGAAACAGGCCCCACTTGTCCATGCTATCCCTTTTTTTTTTGAAACCACTAAGCTAGTCCCAATTGCCCGCGTTTGGCCCATATCCCTCTGTACCCGTTCCTCGCACGCGATACAGGCAAAGCATACCGTTCATAGAGTACATAGGGGGAGAAGGAAAGGAGAGGGGGTGCAGAATGTAGTGTTACAGTCACAGCGAGGGTGTAGAGAAAGACCAGCTTAATATTTGATTTGATTTATTATTGTCACGTGTATGGGGATACGGTGAAAAGTATTGTTTCTTGCAAGCTATACAGACAAAGCATACCGTTCATAGAGTACATAGGGGGAGAAGGAAGGGAGAGGGGGTGCAGAATGTGGTGTTACAGTCACAGCGAGGGTGTAGAGAAAGATCAGCTGAACGCGAGGGAGGTCCATTCAAAAGTCTGACAGCAGCAGGGAAGAAGCTGTTCTTGAGTCGGTCGGTACGGGACCTCAGACTTTTGTACCTTTTTCCCCCGATGGAAGAAGGTGGAAGAGAGAATGTCCGGGGTGTGTGTGGGGGGTGGGGGGGGTCCTTGATTATACCGGCTGCTTTTCCTCCCCTCCCGAGGCAGCGGGAAGTGTAGATGGAGTCAACGGATGGGAGGCTGGTTTGCGTGATGGGACTGGGCTACGTTCACACACACACACACACACACACACACACACACACAACCCTTTGTAGTTCCTTGCGGTCTTGGTCAGAGCAGGAGCCCAGACCGAGCTGGGATACACCCGGAAAGGATGCTTTCTATTGGGGGGGGGGGGGGGGGGGGTGGTGGCATCTGTAAAAGTTGGTGAGAGTCCGTAGCGGACATGCCAAATTTCCTTAGTCTTCCTGAGAAAGTAGAGGCGTTGGTGGGGCTTTCTTAACTATAGTGTCGGCGTTGTGGGGGGAACCAGGACAGGTTGTTGGTGATCTGGAGACCAAGAATCTAAGTCTAGCCCGGAATGCATCACCTCACACGTGTCAGAGAGTTGCGTTACTTATTAATGTCACAAGTCAGGCTTACATTAACACCGCAATGAAGTTACTGTGAAAATCCCCTTGTCACCACACGCCGGCGCCTGTTCGGGGTGACACTGAGGGAGAATTTAGCACAGCCCAATCCACCCTAACCAGCACGTCTTTCAGACTGTGGGAGGAAACCGGAGCACCCGGAGGAAAAACCCACGCAGACACGGGGAGAATGTGCAGAGTCCACACACACTGACCCCGAGCTGGGAATTGAACCTGGGTCCCTGACGCAGTGAGGCAGCAGCGCTAACCCACTGTGTCACCGTGCTGCCGGGGAATCGAACCCGGGTCCCTGGCGCCGTGAGACAGCAGCGCTAACCCACTGTGTCACCGTGCCCCCGGGGAATCGAACCCGGGTCCCTGGCGCCGTGAGGCAGCAGCGCTAACCCACTGTGTCACCGTGCTGCCGGGGAATCGAACCCGGGTCCCTGGCACTGTGAGACAGCAGCGCTAACCCACTGTGTCACCGTGCTCCCCGGGGAATCGAACCCGGGTCCCTGGCGCCGTGAGACAGCAGCGCTAACCCACTGTGTCACTGTGCTGCCGGGGAATCGAACCCGGGTCCCTGGCGCTGTGAGACAGCAGTCCTAACCCACTGTGTCACCGTGCCCCCTGGGAATCGAACCTGGGTCCCTGGCGCTGTGAGACAGCAGCGCTAACCCACACTGTGCCACCCATTCAGTTTGTCACTGCCCTGCCCTGTTCTGTAGTGTCTCTCTTCCATTTAAAAAAACACACACAAATGTTTTGGGTTAATGAAAGAACTTTTACTATCAAATACAAACAGAAGTAATCGCAGTAAATTTACATATGTAGTGATTGAATCAAGATATTCAGCGATCGTGTGAGAATGTCCAGGCCCAATGCGATAGTTCCCTTTAAACCTTGCCCCTCGCACCTTAAACCTGTGCACCCCACCCACCCCCCCCTAGTAATTGACTCTTCACCCTGGGGGGAAAAAGCTTCTGACTCTCCACTCTGCCCCTCGTAATCGTGTAGACTTCTATCAGGTCTCCCCCCTCAACCCTCCAGTGAGAACAAACCAAGTTTCTCCAACCTCTCCTCCGTAGCTAATTCCCCTCCGTACCAGGGGCAACATCCTGGTAAATCTTTTCTGTAACCCTCTCCCAAAGCCCTCCACATCCTTCTGGTAGTGTGGGTGACCCAGAATTGAACACTATATTTCCAAGTGCGGCCTCACTAAGGTTCTATAAAGCTGCAACGTGACTTGCCAATTTTTAAACTCAGTGCCCCTGGCCGATGAAGGCAAGCATTGCCGTATGCCTTCTTGACCACCTTCTCCACCTGCGTGGCCACTTTCAGTGTACCTGTACGCCCAGATCCCTCTGCCTATCAATACTCTGTATCTGCACACCCAGATCCCTCTGCCTATCAGTACTCTGTATCTGCACACCCAGATCCCTCTGCCTATCAATACTCTGTATCTGCACACTCAGATCCCTCTGCCTATCAATACTCTGTATCTGCACACCCAGATCCCTCTGCCTATCAGTACTCTGTATCTGCACACCCAGATCCCTCTGCCTATCAATATTCTGTATCTGCACACCCAGATCCCTCTGCCTATCAGTACTCTGTATCTGCACACCCAGATCCCTCTGCCTATCAATACTCTTAAGGGTTCTGCCATTAACCGTACTTACTCTCATCTGTGATTTTGACTCAATCGGGGTGGGGGGGGGGGGGGGGGGGGGGGGAGCGGGGGTGGTGGGAGGCTTATGGAAGGGGCGGCCCCTGGGGCACGCGAGGACGGATCGAGTACTGACCGGCGAACGCATCCCACAGGGGACCCCAGAGGAGGGCAGTGAGAGTCGGGGAGGTAGAGTCAGGGAGGTTTATAGCAGGGAAACAGGCCCTTCGGCCCAACTTGTCCCTGCCACTCCCTTTTTTTTTAAAAACCCCTAAGCTAGTCCCAATTGCCCGCATTTGGCCCATATCCTCTAGACCCATCGTACCCATGTAACTGTCTAAATACTTTTTAAAAGATAAAATTGTCCCCGCCTCTACTACTGCCTCTGGCAGCTCGTTCCAGACACTCACCACCCTCTGGGTGAAAAAATTGCCTCCTCTGGACCCTTTTGTATCTCTCCCCTCTCACCTTAAACCTCTGCCCTCTAGTTTTAGACTCCCCTACCTTTTGGGGAAAAGATATTGACTATCTCGCTGATCTGTGCCCCTCATTATTTTATAGACCTCGAGAAGATCACCCCTCAGCCTCCTACGCTCCAGAGGAAAAAGTCTCAGTCTATCCAGCCTCTCCTTATAACTCAATCCATCAAAAGTCCCGGTAGCATCCTCGTAAATCTTTTCTGCACTCTTTCTAGTTTAATAATATCCTTTCTATAATAAGGTGACCAGAACTGTACACAGTATTCCAAGTGTGGCCCTTACCAATGTCTTGTACAACTTCAACAAGACGTCCCAACTCCTGTATTCAATGTTCTGACCGATGAAACCAAGCATGCTGACTGCCTTCTTCACCACTCTGTCCACCTGGGACTCCACTTTCAAGGAGCTATGAACCTGTTACCCCGAGATCTCTCTGTTCTGTAACTCTCCCCCAACGCCCTACCATTAACTGAGTAAGTCCTGCCCTGGTTCAAACAACCAAAATGCATCACCTCGCGTTTGTCTAAATTAAACTTCATCTGCCGTTGGTCAGCCCACTGGCCCAATTGATCAAGATCCCGTTGCAATAGGAGATAACTTTCTTCACTGTCCACTGTGCCACCAATCTTGGTGCCATCTGCAAACTTACTAACCATGCCTCCTATATTTATAATCTAAATCATTAATATAAATGACAAATAACAGTGGACCCAGCACTGATCCCTGAGGCTGGTCACAGGCCTCCAGTTTGAGAAACAACTCTCCACAACCACCATAGAACATTCCAGCGCAGTCCAGGCCATTCGGCCCTCGATGTTGCGCCGACCAGAGGAACCAATCTAATGACCCTCTAACCTAAACCATTCCAATGTTATCCATATGCCTATCCACTGACCATTCGAACGCCCTTAAAGTTGGCGAGTCCACAACTGCTGCAGGCAGGGCATTCCACACCCTCACTACCCTCTGAGTAAAGAACCTACCTCTGACATCCCTCCTATAATTACCACCCCTCAATTTAAAGCTACGTCCCCCTCGTGTTAGCCCTCACCATCCGAGGAAAGAGGCTCTCACTCTCCACCCTATCTAACCCTCTTGTCTGCCTCAATCAGGTCACCTCTCAACCACCTCCTCTCCAACGAAAATAACCTCAAGTCCCCGCTCTCAGCCTCTCCTCGTAAGACCTTCCCACCGTAACCAAGGCCACGCCCCGGGTAGGGCAAGGTTCAGCAGAGACTTTGCAGGGAGCTGTCTTGACAAATGCACAAATAGGACGGGGGGATGTAGGGTCCCTGGGAGGGTGGGAGAGGGGGCTTTTGGTCCGGACGGAGGGGCAGCGTGGTCGGCGCAGGCTTGGAGGGGCCGAAGGGCCTCGTTCCTGTGCTTGTACCTTCCCCTCCCTCCGACTGCCCGATTTTTTTATGGGTAACCAAATTGGGAGCCTCCGCTGTGACTCTGAGCTCCCGGGGTAAGAGCGTAGATGGTTGTGGGATTGGTGGTGGGGTGGGGTGGGGTAGGGGAGTGAGCCTGGGGGGAGGTTACCCCCTCGCCCTCCCCCGAGGCCGGACCCGTCTGCGCTGGAGGGATTCGGAAAGCAGGGGGGGGGTTGGGGAGGATGGGGTTGGCGAGCGCGCCCCGAGGGAGCCCCTCAGCGGGCGCTCACCATCCTCTCGATCAGCCTGGCGCGCGCCTCCCCCACCTCGGCCGTCAGCTCCTCGATCCTGCGCCGCAGCAGGGCGTTCTCCGCCGTGAGCCGGGGTGAGCCGGGCCACCTCGGGCTCGGCGGTCCCGGTCCCCGGCCTGCCGCAGGGGCAGCACCCGGCGGGGCGCCTCCTCTTGGTCCCTCGCCGGGCGGGGGCGGCCCTGGGACACACCGCGACTTCCGCCGCGGGGCACGAGCTCCGGGTTGCCGCCTCCCCGGGCTCCCCTCTTGTCCGGCGAGGGGGCGGCGAAGGCGTCCTCCCGCTGGGCACCGCCGATGGTGCTCGGACGGTCGCTGGGTCCGCCCTCGGTCACCGGGGGACGGGCGAGGGGTGTGTGGTCCTCACTCCCAAACTCCACCTGCAACCCAAAAAACAACGTACAATTAAACATCTTCCCCGTAACAACCCCCCCCCTCCTCCAGTCCCCCTCCCTATCTCTGTACCCTCCTACACCCCCCCTACACCCCCTCCCTATCTCTGTAACCTCCTCCAGCCCCCCCTACACCCCCCTCCCTATCTCTGTAACCTCCTCCAGCTCCCCCCACTACATCCCCTCCCTATCTCTGTAATCTCCTCCAGTCCCCCCTCCCTACCTCTGTAACCTCCTCCAGCCCCCCATACACCCCCTCCCTATCTCTGTAACCTCCTCCAGCCCCCCCTACACCCCTCCCTATCTCTGTAACGTCCCCCAGCCCCCCCACACCCCCTCCCTATCTCTGTAACCCCCTCCAGCCCCCCTACACCCCCTCCCTATCTCTGTAACGTCCCCAGTCCCCCCTACACCACCCTCCCTATCTCTGTAACCTCCTCCAGCCCCCCCCCACACCCCCTCCCTATCTCTGTAACCTCCTCCAGCCCCCCCTCCCTATCTCTGTAACCTCCTCCAGCCCCCCTACACCCCCTCCCTATCTCTGTAACCCCCTCCAGTCCCCCCTACACCCCCCTCCCTATCTCTGTAACCCCCTCCAGCCCCCCTACACCCCCTCCCTATCTCCAGGGGGACTCCTCACCTGTGTAAGATCTGGGGGCTGATGCCCTGCGTTCTCCGGGGGGTCCCCCGCGGCCGGGGGTACAGGATGCTCTCCAGGTCGTCCAGCAGGAGCTGGCTCAGCCTCTGCGTCTGTGCCGCTGGGTCCCCGGGCACCGCCGCCACGGGGGGGTAGAAGACGCCCTCGATATCCTCCAGCCACAGCTGCTTCAGCCCAGGGCTCTCCCGCGCCGGGTCGGGGGGCGGCGGCGGCAGCGGCAGTGAGGGGTACAACACGCTCTCCAAATCCTCCAGCCAAGCCTCCAGCTCTTGGCTGGACAGCAGGGCGGAGGAGGGGAACGGGGCACGGGCTACGGGGTCCGCCATCGTCTGGGTGCGGTCACGGCAGCCTGTACCGGAGAGAAGGCGCACACCGTCAGACACAGAGGGAACACAGCGCTGTGTCAGGCAGACACAGTCAGACACATACAGTCCAAACACACAGTCAGACACAGAGGGAACACAGCGCTGTGTCAGGCAGACACAGTCAGACACATACAGTCCAAACACACAGTCAGACACAGAGGGAACACCGCGCTGTGTCAGGCAGACATATACAGTCCAAACACACAGTCAGACACAGGAGAAACAGCGCTGTGTCAGGCAGACACATACAGTCCAAACACACAGTCAGACACAGAGGGAACACAGCGCTGTGTCAGGCAGACATATACAGTCCAAACACACAGTCAGACACAGGAGAAACAGCGCTGTGTCAGGCAGACACATACAGTCCAAACACACAGTCAGACACAGAGGAGAAACAGCGCTGTGTCAGGCAGACACAGTCAGACACACACAGTCCAAACACACCGTCAGACACAGAGGGAACACAGCGCTGTGTCAGGCAGACACATACAGTCCAAACACACAGTCAGACACAGAGGGAACACAGCGCCGTGTCAGGCAGACACAGTCAGACACATACAGTCCAAACACACAGTCAGACACAGAGGGAACACAGCGCTGTGGCAGGCAGACACAGTCAGACACATACAGTCCAAACACACAGTCAGACACAGAGGAGAAGCAGCGCTGTGTCAGGCAGACACAGTTGGACACACACTGTCCAAACACACAGCCAGACACAGGAGAAACAGCACTGTGTCAGGCAGACACAGTCAGACACACACAGTCCAAACACACCGTCAGACACACAGTATACAGCACTGTGTAAGGCACGCACAGTCCAGACACACAGTGAGAAACAGAGGGAACACAGCACTGTGTCAGTCAGACACACACAGTTAGACACAGAGGGAACACAGCACTGTCAGTCAGACACAGGAGAAATACTACAACGTGTCACACACAATCAGACACGCACAAGGAATACAGCACTGCATCTCTCTCACACACACACACAGGGAACACAGCACTGTATCTCTCTCAAACAGTCAGACACAGGGAGTACAGCACTTTACCAAACACATATATAGACACACACACACACACAGAGCGTCAGACACAAAGGAAACACAATGTCAAACACACACACGCTCAGACACAGCACTGTGTCAAACACACACAGTCAGACACAGGGAACAGAGAACTCACACACACACACACACACACACACAGTCAGACACAGCACTATGTCTCTCTCACAGTCAGACACAGGGGGTACAGCACTGTGCCAAACACACACAGTGAGACACAGGGAACACAGCACTGTGTGGAACACGCACATGTGCATACAGTCAGATGCGCGCAGACACACACATACACAGTCAGGCACTTGGAAACAGAGCCCTGTTTGGCGCACACGCACACGCACTCTCCCTCTCTCTCTCTCTCTCTCACACAGAAACAGAGAACACATTGTTAATGACAAGAGATTGAAATGTGACCCAATCACCTGTGCTGCGCTCAGTCACGCTGCCATGAACCACCACCTGATCTGACACAGAGCCCCCCCGCCCCACCCCTGCAGACGGAACACTGACATCAGAGATCGAGTTGTGGGAGGGGGGGTGACCTCTCAGAGGCGCTGGGGGGGGGTACGCCAGCCCCCCACCCCCGAAGTTGGGCCGGGAGAGCGGGAGCAGCCCAGGACAGAGACGCCAGCTGCTGTTTGGTGTCTCTTCTGGATTAATCCTAATCTGTATTTGTCGTGCCTCTGTTTAATTGCGGCGGGTTTTAGTGAGGAAATCTCCTCGAGGGGGGCTGAATAATCTCTCACTAATAACACACACACACACGGATCAGTTCACCAGTCCCCAGGGGGAAGGGGAGAGGGAGCGTGCGATATCCGAAACCACCGTCCTGGCCCTCCATGCTCGCTGGGCACCGCAGGGGGGGGGGTGTATAATTAAACCGCCCCCTTAATCACATTCTGGTTAAATGCTGCACAGTATGGAAGCAGGCCATTCGGCCCCACCCTTCCGTACCCTCCCAGCTGGTCCTAGTCCCTACAGTGCAGAAGGAGGCCATTCGGCCCAACACACTGACAACTATCCCACACCAGCCCCAACCCCGTCACCCTGCGTGTTCCTCCTGCTAATCCGCCTCACACTAAGGGGACAATTTAGCACGGCCAATCCACCCTAACCTACACATCTTTGGGACACTAAGGGACAATTTAGCACGGCCAATCCACCCTAACCTACACATCTTTGGACACTAAGGGACAATTTAGCATAGCCAATCCACCCTAACCTACACATCTTTGGGACACTAAGGGGACAATTTAGCACGGCCAATCCACCCTAACCTACACATCTTTGGGGACACTAAGGGGACAATTTAGCACGGCCAATCCACCCTAACCTACACATCTTTGGGACACTAAGGGACAATTTAGCACGGCCAATCCACCCTAACCTACACATCTTTGGGACACTAAGGGGACAATTTAGCACGGCCAATCCACCCTAACCTACACATCTTTGGACACTAAGGGGCAATTTAGCATGGCCAATCCACCCTAACCTACACATCTTTGGGACACTAAGGGGACAATTTAGCACGGCCAATCCACCCTAACCTACACATCTTTGGGACACTAAGGGACAATTTAGCACGGCCAATCCACCCTAACCTAGCAAAGACAGTATGAACGAAAGGGGAGAAGTAGGGAGGGAAAGGTAACACCGGAGAGAGAGGGCGGGCGGGGGGGGGAATGTTGTCCTACCTTTCATCAACTTGTCCACTGCAACAGAGTTCGCTTCTTATTGACCTGGAGAGAGTTAGTAATCAGTTAGCCAACCACTAAAGGCAGACAGAGAGAGAGAGGAAGAGGCAGTGGATATAATTCCCCTCACCAGCGAGAGAGAGGATTTAACACACAAACTAAGAGCAGGTGTGGGCCGTTCGGCCCTTCCAGCCATCTCCGCCCATTCATTATGAATTCACGGCTGAGCTTCAAATTCAATATCCTCATCCCTCCCCCCAGATCTCTCAATCCCTTTATTTGATTTGATTTACATGTATTAACAAACAGTGAAACGTATGAAAAGCAGCCGGCATAATTATAGACCCCCCCCACGCACCCCGGACATTCTCTCTTCCACCTTCTTCCAACAGGAAAAAGGTACAAAAGTCTGAGGTCCCGTACCGACCGACTCAAGAACAGCTTCTTCCCTGCTGCTGTCAGACTTTTGAATGGACCTACCTCGCATTAAGCTGGTCTTTCTCTGCACCCTTGCTGTGACTGTAACACTACATTCTGCACCCTCCCCTTTCCTTCTCTATGAACGGTATGCTTTGTCTGTACAGCACGCAAGAAACAATACTTTTCACTGTATCCCAATACATGTGACAATAATAAACATTAAGTTGATCTTTCTCTACACCCTCGCTGTGACTGTAACATTACATTCTGCAACCTCTCCTTCCCTCTGATATCTATGAATGGTATGCTTTGTCTGTGTGACGCGCAAGAAAATACTTGTGATGGGGTGAGAGTGGGGCCCTAGTGCCGGGCGGGGTGAGGAGTAGGGCCCAGTGTCAGGGGTGGGGAGGGGAGTAGGGCCCAGTATCGGGGGGACTCTAGGGCCCAGTGTCAGGGGGGAGAGTACGACTCATTAAATCCCTGCAGTGCAGAAGGAGGCCATTCAGCCCATCAAGTCTACACTGACCACAATCCTGCCCAGGCTCTACCCCCGTCACCCCATGCATTTACCCTAACTAGTCCCCCTGACACTAGGGGGCAATTTAGCACGGCCAATCCACCCTAACCTACACATCTTTGGGACACTAAGGGGACAATTTAGCACGGCCAATCCACCCTAACCTACACATCTTTGGGACACTAAGGGGACAATTTAGCATGGCCAATCCACCCTAACCTACACATCTTTGGGACACTAAGGGGACAATTTAGCATAGCCAATCCACCCTAACCTACACATCTTTGGACACTAAGGGACAATTTAGCACGGCCAATCCACCTTAACCTACACATCTTTGGGACACTAAGGGACAATTTAGCATGGCCAATCCACCCTAACCTACACATCTTTGGGACACTAAGGGGACAATTTAGCACGGCCAATCCACCCTAACCTACACATCTTTGGGACACTAAGGGACAATTTAGCATGGCCAATCCACCCTAACCTACACATCTTTGGGACACTAAGGGACAATTTAGCACGGCCAATCCACCCTAACCTGCACATCTTTGGGACACTAAGGGGACAATTTAGCACGGCCAATCCACCCTAACCTACACATCTTTGGGACACTAAGGGGACAATTTTAGCACGGCCAATCCACCCTAACCTACACATCTTTGGGACACTAAGGGACAATTTAGCATGGCCAATCCACCCTAACCTACACATCTTTGGGACACTAAGGGACAATTTAGCACGGCCAATCCACCCTAACCTGCACATCTTTGGGACACTAAGGGGACAATTTAGCACGGCCAATCCACCCTAACCTACACATCTTTGGGACCACTAAGGGGACAATTTAGCACGGTCAATCCACCCTAACCTTCTGCGGCACAGAGCTCCCCACATTCCCCACTCTCTCTGGCTGAAGAAATCCCTCCCCATCTCTGTTTTAAAGGAGCGTCCCTTCGGCCCGAGGTTGTACCCCTCTCTGGTTCGAGTGTTTTTTTTCTCCCTCCTCCCCCTGGGCTGAGTGGGTGTTGGGGTGGGGTGGGGTGGGGGGGAGAGGAGGAGGTTCGGAGTTAGTTAAAGCCTCTTACTTTAGAGTGGCTGCAGCAGCAGCAGCAGTGGGTCTCCGGGTGGGCAGCGGGGAGGCAGTATCTCATCTTGTCTTTCTCTTCTCTCGTCTCCAGACTGAATGTCACGGCTCTGGGATTGAGGGAGGGATTGAGGGGAGGAGGAGGAGGAGGAGACGACAAGGGGATCTCCCCCACCCCCCCCCAACCCCCCCATCCCTCCCTCCCGCTGACGGCAAAGGGCAGGGTGGTGGCGGGGCGGGGGAAGAGTCTGGCATGGGCCATACTGTCCAATGGGAACCTTTCTTGCCCTCCCCCCGCCCCCACCCCCCCCCCCCCCACACACCCAGCCAATGGACCAGTGGCTGACGCACCGTCTCGTGATCACACTGGGTGACGGGCGGGAGGGGGAATGAGTCAGAGAGCTAATTCCGGGTGGTTATTAACTAGGGAGCGGATGATGCAATGTGATGGCAACTTTACGGGAAGGGGTAGAGAGAGAGAAGGAGGGAGCGAGACAGAGAGAGAGAGAGAAGGAGTAAGAGACAGAGAGAGTCAGAGACACAGAGAGAGAGACAGGGAGAGACAGAGAGAGGAGTCAGAGAGAGAGAGAGACAGAGAGAGGAGTAAGAGACAGAGAGAGGAGTCAGAGAGAGAGAGAGACAGAGAGAGGAGTAAGAGACAGAGAGAGGAGTCAGAGAGAGAGAGAGGAGTAAGAGACAGAGAAAGAGAGAAAGAGACAGAGAGAGGAGTCAGAGAGGGACAGAGAAAGAGACAGAGAGGGGAGTCAGAGAGAGAGAAAGAGAGAGAGAGAGAGACAGGGAGAGGAGTCAGAGACACAGAGAGAGAGAGAGAAAGAGACAGAGAGAGGAGTCAGAGAGAGAGAGAGGGACAGAGAAAGAGACAGAGAGGGGAGTCAGAGAGAAAGAGAGAGAGACAGGGAGAGAGAGAGAGACGGAGAGAGAAACGGAGCAACAGAGAGAGAGTTAAATACGAGAGAGAGAGACAGAGAGATAAGGAGTCAGAGAGAGAGACAGAAAGAGAGGCAGAGAGAAGACAGAGAGCAACAGAGCGAGCAGAGAGAGAGAGACAAAGAGTTAAATACAAGAGGTTATTGTTTAGGGTTGCATGATGCAATTTGATAGCAATTTACAGGAAGGAATAAAGAGAGAGAGAGAGAGAGAGAGAGCGAGCGAATGAGAGAGAGAGAGCGAACGAGAGAGACAGAGAGAAAGAGAGAGAGAGAGAGAGAGACAGACAGACAGAGAGAGAGAAACAGAGAGACAAAGAGAGAGACAGAGAGAGAGACAGACAGACAGAGAGAAACAGAGAGACAAAGAGAGAGAGAGAGAGGTGGGAAACTATCTTATGTCAGACTTGTTAATTGATGAGTCCTCTTTGCAAAGGGATGAGATATACACACATTCCCTGGAACATTAACCCTCTGCTGCCCGGACCCTCATCCCTATCCATATCCCAGGGTGGTCAGAGCCAAAGAACTGGGCTAAACTGGGGCTGTTTTCTCTGGACCATTGGAGGCTGAGGGAAGACCCGATAGAGGCCTATAAAATTATCAGAGACGTCGATAAGGTGGGCAGTTAGAGAACTTTTCCCAGAGCTGAAATGTCCGTTATTTTATAGATCTCTATAAGATCACCCCTCTACGCTCCAGAGGAAAAAGTCCCAGTCTATCCCAGCCTCTCCTTATAACTCAATCCATCAAAAGTCCCCGGGAGCATCCTAGTAAATCTTTTCTGCACTCTTTCTAGTTTAATAATATCCTTTCTATAATAGGGTGACCAGAACTGTACACAGTATTTCCAAGTGTGGGCCTTACCAATGTCTTGTACAACTTCAACAAGACGTCCCAATTCCTGTATTCAATGTTCTGACCGATGAAACCAAGCATGCCGACTGCCTTCTTCACCACTCTGTCCACCTGGGACCCCCACTTTCAAGGAGCTATGAACCTGTTACCCCCGAGATCTCTTTGTTCTGTAACTCTCTCCCCTCAGCGTCCTACCATTAACTGAGTAAGCCCTGCCCTGGTTCAATCCACCAAAATGCCTCACCTCACATTTGTCTAAATTAAACTCCATCTAAATTTTCTTTTGTTGAAAAGAATCCAGGAATGAGGTAGAGAACCTGGTGAACTGGTGCGGCGACAATAATCTCTCCCTCAATGTCAACAAAACGAAGGAGATTGTCATCGATTTCAGGAAGCGTAGAGGAGAACATGTCCCTGTCTACATCAACGGGGACGGAGTAGAAAGGGTCAAGAGAGCTTCAAGTTTCTAGGTGTCCAGATCACCAACAACCTGTCCTGGTTCCCCCCATGCCGACACTATACTTAAGAAAGCCCCACCAACACCTCTACTTTCTCAGGAGACTAAGGAAATTTGGTATGTCCGCTACGGACTCTCACCAACTTTTACAGATGCCCCCCATAGAAAGCATCCTTTCCAGAGACAGAGTGAGATACAGAGAGTGAAAGAGAGAGAGAGAGAGAGAGACAGGGAGAGAAGGAGAGACAAAGACAGAGAGAGAGAGAGACAGAGACAGACAGAGAAACAGAGAGACAGAAACAGACAGAGAGCAAGGGAGGCAGAGAGAGAGAGAAAGGGAGAGAAGGAGAGACAAAGACAGAGAGAGACAGACAGACAGAGACAGAGAGACAGACAGAAACAGACAGAGAGCAAGGGAGGCAGAGAGAGAGAGAAAGACAGAGGATAGAGAGAGTGTGACAGCGAGCGAAAGAGACAGAGACAAAGAGAGGGAGTTATTGTTTAGGGTTGCATGAAACAATTTGCAATTTACAGGAAAGGATAGAGAGAGAGAGAGAGAGAGATGCTGGGAGAAAGAGAGAGACAGACAGACACACAGAGAGAGGCTGAGACAGTGATAGTCTCTCCCCAGCACCCTCAGAATTTAAATTAGAGTCCCTGTCCCTCACTGCAGCTCCCTCTCTCTGAGTCTCTGTTGAGATGTTATTATGGAACAGCAATCCAGTCCGCACGCTGCTGCCTTTCGTTTCCTTTCAACAGTTTGTTCCAAACCCCAGTGGGGAAATTAAAAGTGAGCAGAGATTTGTCGAAGCTGTACCCACACAAAACAGTCAGCAATGTTATCCGACAGTGTGTCAATGCTGCTAATACAGTCCAGAGCCAGCACACAGTGTCTGTCCCTTTACTGTGGCAGTATTAACCCCCTAACAGCCTGCACATTTCTGTACACTATCAACCTGTTATAATATTTCACTGAGTTTAAAACAAACCCTCATTTTTCTGTGTGTCTGATAAACACAATCTGTCAGGGGGAAATGTGCAGACCACACCCAGGTATTAACATAAGAAATAGGAGCAGGAGTAGGGCCATCTAGCCCCTCGAGCCTGCCCCGCCATTCAATAAGATCATGGCTGATCTGAAGTGGATCAGTTCCACTTTCCCGCTTTCTCCCCATAACCCTTTATTCCCTTGTCTATCAGAAACCTATCTACCCGTGACTTAAATATATTCAGCGAGGCAGCCTCCACCACTTCAACGGGCAGAGAATTCCAGAGATTCACCACCCTTTGAGTGAAGAAGTTCCTCCTCAACACTGATCTAAACTGCCCCCCCCCCCCCCCCTATTTGAGGCTGTGGCCTCTAGTCCTGGTTTATTAGGCATTGAGTTGGGGGGGGCAATGATTCCAGGCAGATGGCTGTGATATTCACACACACACACACAGAGGGGAGGGAGAATGGGACACACACACACAGAGGGGAGGGAGAATGGGATATACACACACACACACACACACACAGAGGGGAGGGAGAATGGGATACACACACACACACACACACACACAGAGGGGAGGGAGAATGGGATATACACACACACACACACACACACAGAGGGGAGGGAGAATGGGATACACACACACACACAGAGGGGAGGGAGAATGGGATACACACACACACACACACACACACACACACACAGAGGGGAGGGAGAATGGGATACACACACACACACAGGAGGGAGAATGGGATACACACACACACACACAGAGGGGAGGGAGAATGGGATACACACACACACACAGGAGGGAGAATGGGATACACACACACAGGAGGGAGAATGGGATACACACACACAGAGGGGAGGGAGAATGGGATACATACACACACAGAGGGGAGGGAGAATGGGATACACACACACACACACACACACAGAGGGGAGGGAGAATGGGATACACACACACACAGGGGAGGGAGAATGGGATACACACACACACAGAGGGGAGGGAGAATGGGATACACACACACACACACACACAGGGGAGGGAGAATGGGATACACACACACACAGGGGAGGGAGAATGGGATACACACACACACACACAGGGGAGGGAGAATGGGATACACACACACACACACACACACACAGGGGAGGGAGAATGGGATACACACACACACACACACACAGGGGAGGGAGAATGGGATACACACACACACAGAGGGGAGGGAGAATGGGATACACACACACACACACACACAGGGGAGGGAGAATGGGATACACACACACACACACAGGGGAGGGAGAATGGGATACACACAGGGGAGGGAGAATGGGATACACACACAGGGGAGGGAGAATGGGATACACACACAGGGGAGGGAGAATGGGATACACACACACACACACACACAGGGGAGGGAGAATGGGATACACACACACACACACACAGGGGAGGGAGAATGGGATACACACACACAGGGGAGGGAGAATGGGATACACACACACACACACACACACAGGGGAGGGAGAATGGGATACACACACACACACACACACACACACACACACAGGGGAGGGAGAATGGGATACACACACACACACACACACACACAGGGGAGGGAGAATGGGATACACACACACACACACACAGGGGAGGGAGAATGGGATACACACACACAGGGGAGGGAGAATGGGATACACACACACACACACACACAGAGGGGAGGGAGAATGGGACACACACACCACACACAGAGGGGAGGGAGAATGGGATACACACACACACACACACAGGGGAGGGAGAATGGGATACACACACACAGGGGAGGGAGAATGGGATACACACACACAGGGGAGGGAGAATGGGATACACACACACAGGGGAGGGAGAATGGGATACACACACACAGGGGAGGGAGAATGGGATACACACACACACACACACAGGGGAGGGAGAATGGGATACACACACACAGGGGAGGGAGAATGGGATACACACACACACACACACACACAGGGGAGGGAGAATGGGATACACACACACACAGGGGAGGGAGAATGGGACACACACACACAGAGGGGAGGGAGAATGGGATACACACACACACACAGAGGGGAGGGAGAATGGGATACACACACACACACACACACACACACAGGGGAGGGAGAATGGGACACACACACCACACACAGAGGGGAGGGAGAATGGGATACACACACACACAGGGGAGGGAGAATGGGATATACACACACACAGGGTAGGGAGAATGGGATATACACACACACAGGGTAGGGAGAATGGGATATACACACACACAGGGTAGGGAGGATGGGATATACACACACACAGGGTAGGGAGGATGGGATATACACACACACACACACACAGGGGAGGGAGAATGGGATATACACACACACAGGGTAGGGAGAATGGGATATACACACACACAGGGTAGGGAGAATGGGATATACACACACACAGGGTAGGGAGGATGGGATATACACACACACACACACACAGGGGAGGGAGAATGGGATACACACACACAAACACACGGAATAAATGGGCCCAGTGATGGAGATAGAGGGTTGGTTTTCCTTTTATTTATCAAAGTACAGCAAAATTGTAAACTTCAATAACAGTATCACAATATATAATCCATCCCCGGACCACACTGCTAAAACCTGAGATTGCTGCTGTTTATTCTATCTTTCCGTTTCTGCTGCTTGGTTTTTTTTTCATACAAAAATGTATGTACAATTCTGTACAATTCCCCGTCCCCTGCCCCCAACACACACACACACACACACACACACACACACCTCTCCTCCCGTTTTACACCAGTGAGCCAGCCATGCGGACAGCTTGCACTGGTATGGAGGAGAGGGGAGTGGGGAAGGGGGGGGGAGCAGGGAACAGGGAAGGAGGAAGTGGGGAAGGGTGCTTTAACAAGATAAATTTTTAAAAACTATTCCAAGCTCTATCGATGGAAAAGAGGGACCGGCCCTTCCAGTGAGTTATGCTGCCCCCCCCCCTCTCTCTTTCTGTCTTATTTTTTCCTTTAAGTCGACTTTTTTAAAGTGCTCGGTCCTCTGGGCTCTGGATCATACACACACACAGTGTGTATATACACATGCATGTTTATACACATGCACACACACTCATATACACACAAGCATGTATGTGCGCACACACACTCATGTACATACACGCACGTATGTGCGCACATACACATGTACATACACGCACGTATGTGCGCACACGCATGTACATACACGCACGTATGTGCGCACACGCATTTACATACACGCACGTATGCGCACGCATGTACATACACGCACGTATGTGCGCACACGCATGTACATACACGCACGTATGTGCGCACACACGCATGTACATACGCACGTATGTGCGCACGCATTTACATACGCACGTATGTGCGCACGCATTTACATACGCACGTATGTGCGCACGCATTTACATACGCACGTATGTGCGCACGCATTTACATACGCACGTATGTGCGCACGCATTTACATACGCACGTATGTGCGCACGCATTTACATACGCACGTATGTGCGCACGCATTTACATACGCACGTATGTGCGCACGCATTTACATACGCACGTATGTGCGCACGCATTTACATACGCACGTATGTGCGCACGCATATACATACGCACGTATGTGCGCACGCATATACATACACACGTATGTGCGCACGCATATACATACACACGTATGTGCGCACGCATATACATACACACGTATGTGCGCACGCATATACATACACACGTATGTGCGCACGCATATACATACACACGTATGTGCGCACGCATATACATACACACGTATGTGCACACGCATATACATACACACGTATGTGCACACGCATATACATACACACGTATGTGCACACGCATATACATACACACGTATGTGCACACGCATATACATACACACGTATGTGCACACGCATATACATACACACGTATGTGCACACGCATATACATACACACGTATGTGCACACGCATATACATACACACGTATGTGCACACGCATATACATACACACGTATGTGCACACGCATATACATACACACGTATGTGCACACGCATATACATACACACGTATGTGCACACGCATATACATACACACGTATGTGCACACGCATATACATACACACGTATGTGCACACGCATATACATACACACGTATGTGCACACGCATATACATACACACGTATGTGCACACGCATATACATACACGTATGTGCACACGCATATACATACACACGTATGTGCACACGCATATACATACACACGTATGTGCACACGCATATACATACACACGTATGTGCACACGCATATACATACACACGTATGTGCACACGCATATACATACACACGTATGTGCACACGCATATACATACACACGTATGTGCGCACGCATATACATACACACGTATGTGCACACGCATATACATACACACGTATGTGCACACGCATATACATACACATGTATGTGCACACAGACATATACACACGTATGTGCACACACGCATATACATACACGCACGTATGTGCACACACGCATATACATACACACACGTATGTGCACACGCATATACATACACTTATGTGCACACACGCATATACATACACACTTATGTGCACACACACGCACGTATGTGCACACGCATATACACACGTACACTCACGTATATACATACACGTATGTGCACACATACACACGTATGTGCACACACGCATATACATACACATGTATGTGCACGCATATACATACACACGTATGTGCACACGCATATACATACACACGTATGTGCACACACGTACGTACACGTATGTGCACACGCACGCATATACATACACATATGTGCACACGCATATACATACACACATGTATGCACACACATCTACATACATGCACGTATGTGCACACACACAGATACACACGTATGTGCAAACATGCATATACATACACACGTATGTGCAGACGCATATACATACACACGTATGTGCACACACGCATACACATACACACATGTGCACACGCATATACATACACACGTATGTGCACATGCATATACATACACACGTATGTGCACACACGCATATACATACACACGTATGTGCACACACGCATATACATACACACGTATGTGCACACACGCATATACATACACACGTATGTGCACACACGCATATACATACACACGTATGTGCACACACGCATATACATACACACGTATGTGCACACACGCATATACATACACACGTATGTGCACACACGCATATACATACACACCTATGTGCACACACGCATATACATACACACCTATGTGCACACACGCATATACATACACGTATGTGTACACACGCATATACATACACACCTATGTGCACACACGCATGTACATACACATGTATGTGCACACACATATACACACGTATGTGCACACGCATACATACACACGTATGTGCACACGCATATACATACACACGTATGTGCACACGCATATACATACACACGTATGTGCACACACATATACATACACACGTATGTGCACACGCATATACACATGTACACACGCATATACACACACGTATGTGCACACACACATACACACGTATGTGCACACACATACATACACACGTATGTGCACGCATATACATACACACGTATGTGCACACACACGCATATACATACACATGTGCACACGCATATACATACACACGTATGTGCACACGCATATATACATACGTATGTGCACACACATATACATACACACATGTGCACACACACATGTACATACACATGTATATGCAAACACACGCATATACATACACACGTATGTGCACACACAGACGCATATACATACACACGTATGTGCACACAGACGCATATACATACACACATGTATGCGCACACACATATACATACACATGTATGTGCACACACATATACATACACACGTATGTGCACACGCATATACACGTATGTGCGCACACACGCATGTACATACACACATATGTGCACGCGCATATACATAAACACGTATGTGCACTCACACATACACACACGCATATACATACACACACGTACGCACACACATACACACGTATGTGCACACGCATATACATACACACGTATGTGCACACACGCATATACATACACACATGTACACATACATACATGTATGTGCGCACACGCATATACATACACACGTATGTGTGCACATGCATATAAATACACACGTATGTGTGCACACGTGTATGTATACACACACGTATGTATATACGCGCACACATACATGTATATACACACGTGCTTACGTATATATGCACACAAGTGTATACACATGCACGTGTATATACGCACACATGTATACACAAATGTACACGTATGTACACATGTGCGCGCGCGCACACACACACACACACACCTGCGACTAAGACATCATGCTTCATCCCCAGGAAAGGGGTTGGCAGAAGAGGGGGTGGGGGGGGTAGGAAAAATAATTCACAGATCGAGAGAGAAAAATCACGGATCGAGAGCGCAAAATCAGGCGCTCTACCTCCCCCCCCCCCCCCCGTAAGCAACGCTGTGTCGTGAGGGGAAAGTGGGGGAGAGAGAGAGAAACACAGACAGAGAGAGAGACAGAGAGAGAGAGACAGAGAGAGAGAGAGACAGAGACAGACAGAGAGAGAGAGACACACAGACAGAGAGAGAGAGAGACACAGACAGAGAGAGAGAGAGACACAGACAGAGAGACAGCTCTCCCCAGCTTGCTCACAATTCGGACGGAGAGCGCGTTGCGGATGAGAGCAGTTTGTTGTTACGGGAACCCCTCACCCCCCACCCTGCAGTGAACATTCTGGAACATGATTAGGTTTGACATGGCGGCTGGGCAGGCGGAGAGGGAATGGAATACTGATATACCTTTACATATTCTCTCTCTTTCTCCCTTATATACACACGGTTGCAAAAGCAGAAGGCTCCTTGAGCCTGTATTTACACTGTGTACAATACACCCCAATACAATACAACCCCCCCCCCCCCCCCCCGTTATCTCCGAACAATGCCCTGGGGGAGGGGGGCTGGGGAGGGACAGTCTAGACCCTACACCACCCCCCACCAGACCACAGTGAGAATCTATTACCCCCACACTCCAATACACTCCCTCAATTAAAAGCTGCCGTGAGTGAGTGGGTGGGGGAGAATGGGGGCTTGGGGGGGGGGGGGTGGTGGTGGAGGACATTAGAGGGGAGCTGAATGACCCAGACTAACCTAAACAACGCCCCACCCCCCCACCCTCCCTATCCAAGAACTGGAGGACATTCAGCCCCTTTTCCTGGAGACTGTTACACAGGAACAGGAGTAGGCCATTCAGGCCCCTCTCCTCTCCCAGCCTGTTACACAGGAACAGGAGGAGGCCATTCAGGCCCCTCTCCCCCTTCTCCAGCCTGTTACACAGGAACAGAAGGAGGCCATTCAGCCCCTTTTCCCCAGGAGCCTGTTACACAGGAACAGAAGGAGGCCATTCAGCCCCTTTTCCCCAGGAGCCTGTTACACAGGAATCGCTCACTCTCTCTCACACACACACACACAGATATACACAGGGACACCCCTGAATGAGCTCAGTGTCTGACTCTTCCCCCCCCCACCCGCCGCATCTCGTGCTCCCCCCCCCCCGCGCCCCGCTCCGCGGTTTCACTTGGGCAGGGGGGGTAAGGGGGGCGGGGGCTCGGCGGGGAGGGGCGGGGGCAGGCGGGCGGCCCCGCCGGGGGGCGGGGGGAAGTCGAAGCGGGGCTGGGGGGCGGCGGGGGGCACTCCCTGGGCGCTGAGCAGGGACTCCAGCATGTCGAAGGTGTCCTGGTAGTGGCTGTGCTCGGCCAGTCCCCCGTGGCCGTTAGCCTCCCTGTCCGAGGAGGAGGAGGAGGAGGAGGGGGCCGGGGGGAAGGGGAGGTCCAGGATGCTGCTGAAGCGGGAGGAGGAGGAGGAGGAGGAGGTGGTGGAGGAGGAGGTGGTGGTGGGGGGGGGGAGGAGGGCTTTGACCGGCTTGCCGGGCCTGGAGGGGGGCGGGGGCGGCAGGCGGTGGGTTGCGGGCTCCCCCTCCCGGGCCGGACGCTGACGGGTCTCCTCCCTCCTGCCCGCTGGGGCGTGCCTGCCGTGGGGGGCCGGTGCCGGTGTCGCCCCCGCCCCGTGCTGCTGCTGCTGGTGGTGTCGGTGATGATGGTGGTGGTGGTGGTGGTGATGGTGGTGGTGGTGGTGACGGTGACGGTGGTGGTTGGACGCGGGCTCCCTCCGCCGCTCGCGGTTCCGGCTCCCGCCGGCCTCCTCCGCCGGCACCTTGATGCGGACCCGCAGCTGCTCCTCGGCCGCTCCCGGCGGCTCGCCCTGGGGGGGGGGGGCGGCGGCGGCAGAGGGGGGCGGCAGACGGATGCGGATGGGGAGGGGGTGGCGGGCGTCTCGCTGCCTCCGCTCCCTCTCCTTGGCCTCCCTCTCCTTGGCCTCCCTCTCCGGCAGGGTCTGGGCGTTCTCCTCCCGGCCACCCGGCTCCGCCTTGCGTTTGTGGGCGGCCAGCCCCTCGGCGTGCTTGGCCCTGTACTCGCTCAGGCTGACCCGTAAGGGGCCAGCCGCGTTCCTCCGGGCCGCCCCTCCCTGCCCCGCCGTTTCGCCGCTCTCCGTCTCGCCCTCCAGCTGGGGCCAGGACCTGGAGGAGCCGGGCTGCTGGGACCCCGCTCCTCCTCCTCCTCCGCCGCCTCCTCCTCCGCCCACGCTCGACGCCACGATGCTCATCAGCTCGGAGAAGGCGCTGTCCATCGAGGGGGGGGGCGCCAGGCCGGGGAGCTGCTGGGCGTCCTCCGCACCTTCCGTCCTGGGCTTCTTGGCCGCTTGGCACGCCTGCGACGTGGGGACGACACAATTCAGCGAGGGCCTCCCCACACACACCCAACACCCCCCCGCAAAGCACTCCGTGTACACACCTAATTCAGTCTCCACTCTCTGCCCAATATCCCTGCAAATCCCGCCATAATCCCTACAAATCTCCCTCTGTAATCCCTACAAATCTCCCACCGTAATCCCTACAAATCCCCCACTGTAATCCCTATAAATCTCCCTCTGTAATCCCTACAAATCCCCCTCTGTAATCCCTACAAATCCCCCCCTGTAATCCCTACAAATCCCCCTCTGTAATCCCTACAAATCCCCCTCAGTAATCCCTACAAATCCCCCTCTGTAATCCCTACAAATCCCCCCCCGTAATCCCTACAAATCCCCCTCCGTAATCCCTACAAATCCCCCTCAGTAATCCCTAATCTCCCACCGTAATCCCTACAAATACCCCTCCGTAATCCCTACAAATCCCCCTCCGTAATCCCTACAAATCCCCCCCGTAATCCCTACAAATCCCCCTCTGTAATCCCTACAAATCCCCCTCTGTAATCCCTACAAATCCCCCTCCGTAATCCCTACAAATCCCCCCCCCGTAATCCCTACAAATCCCCCTCTGTAATCCCTAATCTCCCACCGTAATCCCTACAAATCCCCCTCCGTAATCCCTACAAATCCCCCACCGTAATCCCTACAAATCCCCCACTGTAATCCCTATAAATCCCCCCCCGTAATCCCTACAAATCCCCCCCCGTAATCCCTACAAATCCCCCCCACCGTAATCCCTGCAAATCCCCCCCACCGTAATCCCTGCAAATAACGCCCCACCGTAATCCCTGAAAATCCCCCCCACCGTAATCCCTGAAAATACCCCCCCACCGTAATCCCTGCAAATAACCCCCCCACCGTAATCCCTACAAATCCCCCCCACCGTAATCCCTGCAAATCCCCCCCACCGTAATCCCTGCAAATAACGCCCCACCGTAATCCCTGAAAATCCCCCCCACCGTAATCCCTGAAAATACCCCCCCACCGTAATCCCTGCAAATAACCCCCCCACCGTAATCCCTGCAAATCCCCCCCCACCGTAATCCCTGCAAATCCCCCCCCACCGTAATCCCTGCAAATCCCCCCCCACCGTAATCCCTGCAAATCCCCCCCCACCGTAATCCCTGCAAATAACCCCCCCACCGTAATCACTGCAAATAATGACCCCCCCGTAATCCCTGCAAATCCCCCCCCCGTAATCCCTGCAAATCCACCCCCACCCCGCAAGATATCCCTGGAAATTGACCCCCCCCCCCCCCCCCCCAAATATCCTTGCGATATCTCACCCGCCAGTTTTTGATCCGCTTCAGCCTGTTGGGGGTTTTCTCCAGGATCTGCAGAAACTCGTGTGTTAGACCTGCCAGGGAGACAGCAAACCAACAGAGTCGGGATTAAACAGGCAGTGTAGACAGAGCATGCGACCACGCAGACACATCCCACATCATTTACTCTGTATCTAACCCCGTGCTGTACCTGTCCTGGGAGTGTTTGATGGAGGGGGACAGTGTAGAGGGAGCTTTACTCTGTATCTAACCCCGTGCTGTACCTGTCCTGGGAGTGTTTGATGGGGACAGTGTAGAGGGAGCTTTACTCTGTGTCTAACCCCGTGCTGTCCCTGTCCTGGGAGTGTTTGATGGGGGGACAGTGTAGAGGGAGCTTTACTCTGTATCTAACCCCGTGCTGTACCTGTCCTGGGAGTGTTTGATGGGGGGACAGTGTAGAGGGAGCTTTACTCTGTATCTAACCCCGTGCTGTACCTGTCCTGGGAGTGTTTGATGGGGACGGTGTAGAGGGAGCTTTACTCTGTATCTAACCCCGTGCTGTACCTGCCCTGGGAGTGTTTGATGGGGGGGACAGTGTAGAGGGAGCTTTACTCTGTATCTAACCCCGTGCTGTACCTGTCCTGGGAGTGTTTGATGGGGACGGTGTAGAGGGAGCTTTACTCTGTATCTAACCCCGTGCTGTACCTGCCCTGGGAGTGTTTGATGGGGGGGACAGTGTAGAGGGAGCTTTACTCTGTATCTAACCCCGTGCTGTACCTGTCCTGGGAGTGTTTGATGGGGACGGTGTAGAGGGAGCTTTACTCTGTATCTAACCCCGTGCTGTACCTGCCCTGGGAGTGTTTGATGGGGACGGTGTAGAGGGAGCTTTACTCTGTATCTAACCCCATGCTGTACCTGTCCTGGGAGTGTTTGATGGGGGGGACAGTGTAGAGGGAGCTTTACTCTGTATCTAACCCCGTGCTGTCCCTGTCCTGGGAGTGTTTGATGGGGACAGTGTAGAGGGAGCTTTACTCTGTATCTAACCCCGTGCTGTACCTGTCCTGGGAGTGTTTGATGGGGGGACAGTGTAGAGGGAGCTTTACTCTGTATCTAACCCCGTGCTGTACCTATCCTGGGAGTGTTTGATGGGGGGACAGTGTAGAGGGAGCTTTACTCTGTATCTAACCCCGTGCTGTACCTATCCTGGGAGTGTTTGATGGGGGGGGGACAGTGTAGAGGGAGCTTTACTCTATATCTAACCCCGTGCTGTACCTGTCCTGGGAGTGTTTGATGGGGGGGGACAGTGTAGAGGGAGCTTTACTCGGTATCTAACCCCATGCTGTACCTGTCCTGGGAGTGTTTGATGGGGGGGGACAGTGTAGAGGGAGCTTTACTCTGTATCTAACCCCGTGCTGTACCTGTCCTGGGAGTGTTTGATGGGGGGGACAGTGTAGAGGGAGCTTTACTCTGTATCTAACCCCGTGCTGTACGTGTCCTGGGAGTGTTTGATGGGGGGGACAGTGTAGAGGGAGCTTTACTCTGTATCTAACCCCGTGCTGTACCTGTCCTGGGAGTGTTTGATGGGGGGGACAGTGTAGAGGGAGCTTTACTCTGTATCTAACCCCGTGCTGGATCTTGTAATTCTGCAGTGATTCTTTCTTTAATCTATAGAAGCTGGGCAGAAGAATACAAATATCAGCAGTCTGTAACGGGTCAACACAGTGCTGCTCTCCTTCCCGTTAGGTCTCCCTCCCCCAGGGAAAGCCTTGCCAGTTTTCCCCCACAGCGTGGACTCACCATCCAGTAATTCCAGCGTGACGGTCGGGTCCACATACTCCCACCAGTTCTTACCATCCGTGGACACGGGAATCTCCCAGTTGGACCACTTGCAGGCCAGGTGAATGCAGACACAGGCAACCACGGGCGGTGGGTACTGGAGGCAGAAGGTGGTGAGGTGCAGACTGCCCGGGAGCAGCGGGGAGGGGGTACAGGACATGTGGGGAAAGGGGGAGCAGGAGAAGAAAACAGAGAACATTAAAACGCAGCACTCACAAATCCCACCTGGAACTCAGCATGTGAGTGACACAGGGACACTGCGAGTGCGCACAGAATGTGAGGGTTGTTAAAACACAGCACTCGCAAATCACACCTGGAACTCCGTGTGCGAGTGACACAGGGACACTGCGAGTGCGCACAGAATGTGAGGGTTGTTAAAACACAGCACTCGCAAATCACACCTGGAACTCCGTGTGCGAGTGACACAGGGACACTGCGAGTGCGCATGGAATGTGGGACATCGCATGGCATGGCGCCATCCGTAAATGCCCCTTGAACTGAGAATCTCCTTCGACCATTTCAGGAGGGGGGAGGGAGAGCAGTTCAGAGCCAACCATATCGCTGGTTGTGTTTTTGTGCGTGCGTGCGCTGGAGAGGTTTGCAGTCACGTGTAGGCCAGACCAGGGTAAGGACAGCAGATATCCTTCCCTAAGGGCACATTAGAGACCCAGATGGGTTTTTCCGACAATCCATAACGGTTTCACCGTTACCGAGACTCGCTGTTAATCCAACATTTTATTCATTGGATTCAAATCCCACCAGCAACACTCCCCCCCACTCCCTCCCCTCACGTCATTCCCCAAAACCACGGTGGGAGTGAAACCAACATCCTCTGGATCTTTCCGTTATCACAAATCACGTACACATACACACACACACACAAAGAGGCATGTATATATACACACATGATGTGGGTATGCCGGCGTTGGACTGGCGTAAACACAGTAAAAAGTCTGACAACACCAGGTTTTAGTCCAACCTATTTATTTGATAATATACTCACTAGCTTTCGGGGTTACCCCCTTCGTCAGGTGAATGGAGAGAGTTGAGGCCAGAACTCTCCATTCACCTGACGAAGGGGGTAACCCCGAAAGCTAGTGAGTATATTATCAAATAAATAGGTTGGACTAAAACCTGGTGTTGTCAGACTTTTTACTATATACACACACACACACAGGCACGTATACACATACACAGGCAGGCACGCAGGCGCACACAGGCAGGCGCACACACACACACACACACACAGGCAGGCAGGCACACACACACACACACACACACACACAGAGGCAGGCACGCATACACACACAGGCGATCCCACACATAGGTTACAACATGCCAATGCATGAACACAGACAGACAAGTACAGTGAAACAGTCTAGTGACTAACAACCTGTTAGTGGCCATGAAATACGAGGTCTGCGCCAAATCCTTGCTGGCTGGAGGGAGAAGGGGAGAGAAAGAGACAGCAGTCAGTACCGGGTGACACTGAGAATCAGCAATGATTCACAATGACAAAGGGACAGGCTGTCCCGAAAGCTTGCGGCTTCTGCTACAAATAAACCCATTTGGACTTTAAACTGGTGTTGTGGGATTTCTTCCCATCAAACACTCCCAGGGACAGGTACAGCACGGGGTTAGATACAGAGTAAAGCTCCCTCTACACTGTCCCCATCAAACACTCCCAGGACAGGTACAGCACGGGGTTAGATACAGAGTAAAGCTCCCTCTACACTGTCCCCCATCAAACACTCCCAGGGCAGGTACAGCACGGGGTTAGATACAGAGTAAAGCTCCCTCTACACTGTCCCCCCCATCAAACACTCCCAGGACAGGTACAGCACGGGGTTAGATACAGAGTAAAGCTCCCTCTACACCGTCCCCTTCAAACACTCCCAGGACAGGTACAGCACGGGGTTAGATACAGAGTAAAGCTCCCTCTACACTGTTCCCCCCCCCCAATCAAACACTCCCAGGACAGGTACAGCACGGGGTTAGATACAGAGTAAAGCTCCCTCTACACTGTCCCCCCCATCAAACACTCCCAGGACAGGTACAGCACGGGGTTAGATACAGAGTAAAGCTCCCTCTACACCGTCCCCTTCAAACACTCCCAGGACAGGTACAGCACGGGGTTAGATACAGAGTAAAGCTCCCTCTACACTGTCCCCCCCCCCAATCAAACACTCCCAGGACAGGTACAGCACGGGGTTAGATACAGAGTGAAGCTCCCTCTACACTGTCCCCCCCATCAAACACTCCCAGGACAGGTACAGCACGGGGTTAGATACAGAGTAAAGCTCCCTCTACACTGTCCCCCCCATCAAACACTCCCAGGACAGGTACAGCACGGGGTTAGATACAGAGTAAAGCTCCCTCTACACCGTCCCCTTCAAACACTCCCAGGACAGGTACAGCACGGGGTTAGATACAGAGTAAAGCTCCCTCTACACTGTCCCCCCCCCCAATCAAACACTCCCAGGACAGGTACAGCACGGGGTTAGATACAGAGTGAAGCTCCCTCTACACTGTCCCCCCCCCATCAAACACTCCCAGGACAGGTACAGCACAGGGTTAGATACAGAGTAAAGCTCCCTCTACACTGTCCCTCCATCAAACACTCCCAGGACAGGTACAGCACGGGGTTAGATACAGAGTAAAGCTCCCTCTACGCCGCCGAGGTTATCTGAGTAATATTTAAACCACTTATCCTGTTGCGTTCTTTTTTTACTTGCCTTTATCTTCCTTACCTCTCACTAGCTGAGTACACTTCACCACGTGTGTGTGAGGGTGGTCGATGGTGATGTCAAAACCTGCAAGACATGGGACATTGCACAGTGGGAGAGTCAGCGGCGGACAGGAGCTGGTCACAGTCATCAGAGTAAAGCACCCTGCCCCCCGCCTGCGCAGCACGAGAACACAGGCTGTGCGGGACAGCAGTGTGCGCCGTGCTGGACCGCTCGTCCTGAGGGCCGATGCCTGCATGCACGCACGCCCCAGCACTTACCCAGGGTCTGCAAGATCACGCTCTCGAGAATGACAAGGTCCTGAGCTTGCTGCAGGTACGCCTGGGGGGTGGGGGGGGAGAAGAGACTGGTTACTCACTGAGAATCAGCAGCAGGGAGGCCCACAGTGTTACACAGCATCACTCCCACAGACACGCTCCGCCGCTCGCTTGCGCACTCTCCCTCTGACCTGCGCACCTCTCTGTCACACACACAAACACACACACACACACTGTATCTCTCACACCCTCTCAGATGTGCACACACGCGCAGACACATGCACACACAGGTACAGCACGGGGTTAGATACAGAGTAAAGCTCCCTCTACACTGTCCCCCCATCAAACACTCCCAGGACAGGTACAGCACGGGGTTAGATACAGAGTAAAGCTCCCTCTACACTGTCCCCCCCATCAAACACTCCCAGGACAGGTACAGCACAGGGTTAGATACAGAGTAAAGCTCCCTCTACACTGTCCCCCCATCAAACACTCCCAGGACAGGTACAGCACGGGGTTAGATACAGAGTAAAGCTCCCTCTACACCGTCCCCCCCATCAAACACTCCCAGGACAGGTACAGCACGGGGTTAGATACAGAGTAAAGCTCCCTCTACACTGTCCCCCCCATCAAACACTCCCAGGACAGGTACAGCACGGGGTTAGATACAGAGTAAAGCTCCCCCTACGTTGACCCTGTCAAACACACACTTTCATGCACATGTGTGCACACGGTCTCACGCATGTGCACACACTCTTGCGTGTGCACGCACACACACTATTGCGTGCGTACATGCGGGCACTCTCTCGTACTCGCTCCATGTCTCGCTACCCTCCATCTCTCTCACTGTCCTCTGTCTCTCTCCGCCCTCCATCTCTCTCTCTCACTGTCCTCTGTCTCTCTCCGCCCTCCATCTCTCTCTCTCACTGTCCTCTGGCTCTCTCCGCCCTCCATCTCTCTCTGTCCTCCATCTCTCGCTCTCTCTATCCTCTGGCTCTCTCCGCCCTCCATCTCTCACTGTCGTCCATCTCTCTCCGCCCTCCATCTCACTCTCTCTCTGTCCTCTGTCTCTTCCTCTCCCTTTTTGCACTCCGCCTGGTTCTGACAACTCCTGTCAGTCAACCTCACCGGACAGGAGTGGAATAAATTTACTCAAACAGCGACTCACAGACCAGGGTCAAACCAGCGGCGCGGGCGGTGAAACAGCAAGTACTTACATCGCTTTTGGTGTCGGGAGGTGGGTCTTGAGGATTGAGACAAGCGTGAGCCACCTTGATGACATGTTCCAGCTTGCGAGGTTGTTCCTCCACCTTGGCTGCCAGGAAGAGGGCAGCCGGCGCGACGCTCTGCGCGAAACACAGTTTGGTGTGAGTGGGATACGGTGCGTACATCCAGAGTGTAGACAGAACAGGGTCATTCAGAGAGTAATTGCCACATTCCCGCAGCTTTAGGTTAGCAGTTGCTGGAGGAAGAAAAATTAACGGCTGCAAACGTTGGGGTTGGCACAGTGGGTCAGCGCCGCTGCCTCACGGTGCCAGGGGCCCGGGTTCGATTCCCGGCTAGGATCACTGTCTGTGCGGAGTCTGCATGTTCTCCCCATGTCTGCGTGGGTTCCCTCCGGCTTCCTCCCACAGTCCAAAGATGTGTAGGTTAGGGTGGATTGGCCGTGCTAAATTGTCCCTCAGTGTCCAAAGATGTCCGATTTAGCATGTCCAATCCACCTAACCTGCACATCAATGGACTGTGGGAGGAAACCCATGCAAAGACAGGGTGAACACGCAGACTCCGCGCACAGTGTGACCCAAGCCGGGGAATCGAACCCGGGTCCCTGGCGCTGTGAGGCAGCAGCGCTAACCCACTGTGTCACCGTGCTGCCGGGGAATCGAACCCGGGTCCCTGGCGCTGTGAGGCAGCAGCGCTAACCCACTGTGTCACCGTGCCCCCGGGGAATCAACCCCAGGTCCCTGGTGCTGTGAGGCAGCAGCGCTAACCCACTGTGTCACCGTGCCCCCCTGGGAATCGAACCGGGTCCCTGGTGCTGTGAGGCAGCAGCGCTAACCCACTGTGTCACCGTGCCCCCCTGGGAATCGAACCGGGTCCCTGGCGCTGTGAGACAGCAGCGCTAACCCACTGTGTCACCGTGCCCCCGGGGAATCGAACCCGGGTCCCTGGCGCTGTGAGGCAGCAGCGCTAACCCACTGTGTCACCGTGCTGCCGGGGAATCGAACCCGGGTCCCTGGCGCTGTGAGGCAGCAGCGCTAACCCACTGTGTCACCGTGCCCCCGGGGAATCGAACCCGGGTCCCTGGCGCTGTGAGGCAGCAGCGCTAACCCACTGTGTCACCGTGCTGCCGGGGAATCGAACCCGGGTCCCTGGCGCTGTGAGGCAGCAGCGCTAACCCACTGTGTCACCGTGCCCCCGGGGAATCGACCCCAGGTCCCTGGCGCTGTGAGGCAGCAGCGCTAACCCAATGTGTTACCGTGCTGCTGGGGAATTGAAACCGGGTCCCTGGCACTGTGAGACAGCAGTGTTAACCCACTGTGTCACCGTGCCCCCCGGGGAATCGAACCGGGTCCCTGGCGCTGTGAGACAGCAGCGCTAACCCACTGTGTCACCATGCTGCCGGGGAATCAAACCCGGGTCCCTGGCGCCGTGAGGCAGCAGCGCTAACCCACTGTGTCACCGTGCTGCCGGGGAATCGAACCCAGGTCCCTGGCGCTGTGAGACAGCAGCGCTAACCCACTGTGTCACCGTGCTGCCGGGGAATCGAACCCGGGTCCCTGGCGCTGTGAGACAGCAGCGCTAACCCACTGTGTCACCGTGCTGCCGGGGAATCGAACCCGAGTCCCTGGCGCTGTGAGGCAGCGGCGCTAACCCACTGTGTCACCGTGCTGCCGGGGAATCGAACCCAAGTCCCTGGCGCTGTGAGACAGCAGCGCTAACCCACTGTGTCACTGTTGGGTAAAGCCTTACGTTGCGATGGAACTTGGTGAAGCACTGAAGCATGTAGAAGCGGTGCATGTACACGATGGCTGTGTTGATCGTGAGCTGAGAGCTGGAGAGTGAATGTTAAAAGCAATAACTCTGGTCGGTGCTTAGATCAGAGACAACTGCAGTGTAAACATACAAAGGCTCCCTGGCTGGACAGCACTGGGAGGTGGACATCAGGACCCAGTATTCCAGAAAAGGGCTGGAAGCATCGGTTGTAAATGAGACTGAGGAGCTATCACACACATCTTGCCTCTTTGTCTATGCCTGGGGACGTATATATATCATATACATATACACACACACACGCACGGTGATATCTAAATGTCCCCTGTCTCTCTCTATACACGGGACCTATATATACACAGACACACACATATGTTATATATAAACAGACATGATGGTATATATGAGTGTCCTCGGTCTCTCTCTCTCTCTCTTTATGCCTGGGGCCTATATAGGTACACACACACACAGATACACTAGTCCCCCCTGTCTCTCTCTCTATACCTCTGGCCTATATAGATACAGTAACAGGCTCTGTGGCTTAGTTGGTTAAAGCGCCTGCCTAGTAAGCAAGAGATCCTGGGTTCAAATCCCAGCGGAGCCTATATGGATACACACACTTTATATAGACATGTCTATACCTGGGGTCTATGTAGATACACACACACAGATATACGAGTCTCCCCTGTTTCTCTCTCTGTATACCTGAAGTCTATATATAGAGACACGTACATATATATATGGTGGGATATGAGTGTCCACTGTCTCCCTGTCTCTATGCCTGGGGCGTATATATACACATATAGACATGGTGATATATGAGTGTACGCTGCCTCTCTCTATACCTGGAACCTATATATATAGACAGACACATCAATCCTGCTTCAATCACACTGACCTATCTAGACCAATTGTCTGTAAACCTCTATTCCCCGTCTGTCCAGATAAGTCTTAAATGTGGCTAACGTATCCGCCTCAACCACCTCACTTGGCAGTGCATTCCAGGCCCCCACCACCCTCTGTGTAAAAAACTGTCCCCCCCGCCCCCACATCTCCAATGAACCTTGCCCCCTTGTAATTGTCATTTCTACGCTGGGAAAATGCTTCCAACTGTTCACCCTATCTATAACCCCCCCATAAATCTTATAAACCTCCATCAGGTCACCCCCTCAGCCTCCGTATTTCCACGGAGAACAATCCCAGTTTATTCACTCTCTCCTCATAGCGAATACCCTCTACACCAGGCAACATCCTGGTAAACCTTTTCCGCACTCTCTCCAAAGCCTCCACGTCCTTCTGGTAGTGTGGTGACCAGAATTGGACACAGCATTCCAAACATGGCCTAACCAATAACTGTAACATAATCTTGCCAACTTTTATACTTGATGCCCCGGCCGATGAAGGCAAGCATACCCTAGGCTTTCCTCACCACCTTTTCCACCTGCGCTGCCACTTTTAAGGATCTGTGGACCTGCACGCCCAGATCTGAGTGTCCGCTGTCTCTCCCTGTCTATACCTAGGACCATACACATACAAACACACACACACACATACAGGCAACGGTGATATATGTATATTCCATCTTTCTCTTCCTGGGGCCTATATATACACACACACGCATATACAGACATGTATCTCATCTCTATACCTGGCGTATATACACACCCTCTCATCTATGTATACCCACAGAGTTATACACCTGAATGTCTGCCCCCCACTTCTCTCTATACCTGGGGTACGTACAGACATGGTGATGTGTCCCATCTCTATACCTGAGGCTTATACACACATATACATCTATATATACACACAGTGATATATACGAATGCCCCCCCCCCGTCTCTTTATACCTGGGGTACACACACATACAGGTATCAATAGAATGGTAATATATGGATGTTCCCTGACCCTCGCCCCTCTGTCGAGGGCCTGCTCCCAGGTGAAACCTCCTTCTCTCCGTGTCTCTCCCTCCCTCTCTGTCCCTGTGAGCTGCTCCCAGCTGAAGCCTCTACCTCCCTCTATGTGAGGGATACATGTTGATGCGCTGCCCCGTGTACTGCAACCTTTCTCTGTGCCTCCCTATCCCCCTCTGTCTCTATCTCCCCTTTTCCATGTCTCTCTCTCCACCCCCCCCCCCCCCCCCAGGCCTGTCCATCTGAAGCCTGTCTCTGTCTCTCCCTCCTATCCCTGTCCCTCTCTCGCTGTCTCCCTCCCTGGGGCCTGTTCCCAGCTGAAGCCTGTCCCTCTCCTCCTGCCCCTCTCTCCCCCCCCGGGGGCCTGCTCCCAGTTGAAGCCTGTGCCTCCCTCTATCTGAAGGATACGTTGATGTGCTGCCCCATATCCTGCAGCCCCTCTGTCTCTCTCCACTCCCCACCCCCGGGGCTTGTTCCCAGTTGAAGCCTGTCCCTATCCCTCTCGCCATCCCTGTCTCTCTCTGCGGCCTGTTCCCAGTTGAAGCCTGTCCCCCTATCCCTCTCTCCCTGGGGCCTGTACCCAGTTGAAGCCTGTCCCCCCTCCCCCCGGGGCCTATACCCAGTTGCAGCCTGTCCCTGTCCCCCTATCTCCCCCCGCGGCCTGTACCCAGTTGCAGCCTGTCCCTGTCCCCCTCTCCCCCCTGCGGCCTGTACCCGGTTGAAGCCTGTCCCCCTCTCCCTCTGCGGCCTGTATACAGTTGAAGCCTATCCCCCCGGGGCCTGTACCCGGTTGAAGCCTCTCCCCCCCCGGGGCCTGTACCCGGTTGAAGCCTCTCCCCCTCTCGCTCCCCCCCTGCGGCCTGTACCCGGTTGAAGCCTGTCCCTCTCTCCCTGTCCCCCCCCCCGCCTGCGGCCTGTACCTGGTTGAAGCCTATCCCCCCGCGGCCTGTACCTGGTCGAAGCCTGTCCCCCTGCGGCCTGTACCCGGTTGAAGCCTATCCCCCCTGCGGCCTGTACGCGGTCGAAGCCTGTCCCCCTGCGGCCTGTACCCGGTTGAAGCCTGTCGTCCCTGGGCCTGTACCCAGTTGAAGCCTCTCCCCCTCTTGCTCCCCCGCTGCAGCCTGTACCCGGTTGAAGCCTGTCCCCCCCTGCGGCCTGGACCCAGTTGAAGCCTCTCCCCCTCTTGCTCCCCCCTGCGGCCTGTACCCGGTTGAAGCCTGTCTCCCCCCCCCTGCGGCCTGTACCCGGTTGAAGCCTGTCCCCCCCTGCGGCCTGGACCCAGTTGAAGCCTCTCCCCCTCTTGCTCCCCCCCTGCGGCCTGTACCTGGTTGAAGCCTGTCCCCCTCCTCCTGCGGCCTGTACCCGGTTGAAGCCTGTCCCCCCCCTCCTGCGGCCTGTATCCGGTTGAAGCCTGTCCCCCCCCTCCTGCGGCCTGTACCCGGTTGAAGCCTGTCCCCCTCTCCCTCCTGCGGCCTGTACCCGGTTGAAGCCTGTCCCCCTCCTGCGGCCTGTACCCGGTTGAAGCCTGTCCCCCTCCTGCGGCCTGTACCCGGTTGAAGCCTGTCCCCCTCCTGCGGCCTGTACCCGGTTGAAGCCTGTCCCCCTCCTGCGGCCTGTACCCGGTTGAAGCCTGTTCCCCCCCCTTGCGGCCTGTACCCGGTTGAAGCCTGTCCCCCTCCTGCGGCCTGTACCCGGTTGAAGCCTGTCCCTCTGCGGCCTGTACCCGGTTGAAGCCTGTCCCCCTCCTGCGGCCTGTACCCGGTTGAAGCCTGTCCCCCTGCGGCCTGTACCCGGTTGAAGCCTGTCCCCCTCTCCCCCTCCCGCGGCCTGTACCCGGTTGAAGCCTGTCCCCCCCTCCTGCGGCCTGTACCCGGTTGAAGCCTATCCCCCCCCTGCGGCCTGTACCCGGTTGAAGCCTGTTCCCCCCTCCTGCGGCCTGTACCCGGTTGAAGCCTATCCCCCCCCTGCGGCCTGTACCCGGTTGAAGCCTGTCCCCCTCTCCCTCCCCTGCGGCCTGTACCCGGTTGAAGCCTGTCCCCCTCTCCCTCCCCTGCGGCCTGTACCCGGTTGAAGCCTGTCTCCCCCCCTCCTGCGGCCTGTACCCGGTTGAAGCCTGTCCCCCTCCCGCGGCCTGTACCCGGTTGAAGCCTGTCCCTCTGCGGCCTGTACCCGGTTGAAGCCTGTCCCCCTCCCGCGGCCTGTACCCGGTTGAAGCCTGTCCCCCCCCCCCTGCGGCCTGTACCCGGTTGAAGCCTGTCCCCCCCCTGCGGCCTGTACCCGGTTGAAGCCTGTCCCCCCCCCACGGCCTGTACCCGGTTGAAGCCTGTCCCTCTGCGGCCTGTACCCGGTTGAAGCCTGTCCCCCTCCCGCGGCCTGTACCCGGTTGAAGCCTGTTCCCCCCCTCCTGCGGCCTGTACCCGGTTGAAGCCTGTCCCCCTCCTGCGGCCTGTACCCGGTTGAAGCCTGTCTCCCCCCCCTTGCGGCCTGTACCCGGTTGAAGCCTGTCCCCCTGCGGCCTGTACCCGGTTGAAGCCTGTCCCCCTCCCGCGGCCTGTACCCGGTTGAAGCCTGTCCCCCCCTCCTGCGGCCTGTACCCGGTTGAAGCCTGTCTCCCCCCCTCCTGCGGCCTGTACCCGGTTGAAGCCTGTCCCCCTCTCCCCCCTGCGGCCTGTACCCGGTTGAAGCCTGTCCCCCCCCGCTCCTGCGGCCTGTACCCGGTTGAAGCCTGTGTGCTTTCCCCCCCCCTGTCTGAAGGATACACGTTGATGCGTTGCCCCATGTCCTGCAGCAGGTTGGCGGCCTGCTGGCGGCAGGCCAGCTCCTTGTCGCGGTCCAGGCCGCCGCGGCGGGACGGGCTGTCGTCCAGCTGCTGGCGGCTGAAGCACCACTTGTTGTCGGCGGAGGAGCCGCGGCCGCCGCCGCCGCCTCCGGCCGCCATTGACTGAGAGGGGAGCCCCGGCCCCACGCCCCCCCCCCCGCGGGGGTGGGGCCACGCACACCGGCGCGCTGACGTAGAACACAGGCTCGGCCGCGTACAAGCACCGGCGCGCTGACGTAGAACACAGGCTCGGCCACGTACAAGCACCGGCGTGCTGACGTTTCACACACCGGCGCTGACATCCCGTCAAGGCGTGCTGACGCTCACCGCACGGCGTGCCGACGTCCCGTCCGCCATGCTCACGTCCCGCCTTCGAGGAACTCACGTAACTCCACCAGCACGGTTTCACCCCCCCTCAGCGCACATGCGCATTCTAAACCACGCCCACCCGACCTCAAGATGTCACCGCCCCGCGCTAGATTCAAATCCTAACCGTCGCCTCTTCGGCCGCGCCTGCGCTACGCGGCCCGGAGCGAGAAACACGGTCTCATACACATGTACGCACATAACTGATAATAAACTGCAATAGAAACAGTGAAAAATCAAATAGTCAAGCACACCAACTGGAGAATGTCCACCTTCTTTATTCGCTTTCTCTGTTACACCGGCTTGGTGACTTAAAAATAAAACCTCCTACTTCCCAGCCAAGACTGTCCCGACTGGGGAATGGAGGCACTGCGAGCAGCCCGGCTCTATTTATAGGCGCAGCGGACGAAGGCGCGACGCCTGCGCAGAATGTCGCCGGTTGGCGACGGTGAGCGGGGAAACGATGACGTCATGCTGACCGACGTATCGCTCGACCAATAGAACGAGGGGGTCTGCTGCGTGGTAGGCGGGACATAATCAAGGCCCGAACGGATTGGGGCGGCGCCCCCCCCCCCCCCCCGGCTTTGTGGGCGGGGTTTTGGCCGATTGGATTGACGAGTGGGGGGGGGACGAGGCGCATGCGTGGACGTCCCCTTCCTTCCCCCCCCCCGCTTCCGCGGGCCCTGGGCACATGTCAGACAGCCAATCAGAGAGCGGGGACGCACCGATGGGCGGGACCTGTCTGTGACAGACGTGGAGATTCACCAATACGATCGGTGATGTCGGCACTACTGGGAATGACAGACATCCTCAGCAACCAATGGTGGGCGGTGTGGGGGGGGTGCCAGCGGGCGGACCAATCGCAGAGGTTGGTGGGCGGTGCCTCCCCTGCCCCCGCCCCTCCTCCCCCCCCGACTACCCCGCAGTCTGGCCGGGCGGCAGAGCGAGCGCCCTGGCCGAAGATGGCGGCGGTGCGTGTGGTTGATGCTGCTGCGGCTTGAGGTTGTTCCTCGTAGAAGGGAAGAAAGAAAGAAAGGAGCGGATCCGTTCCACCGCGGATTTCCCCCTCCCTCTTACCGGGGCATTGAATCTGAGGGAGCCCCGGACGCCGAGGGGGAGCCTTTTGGTGGAAATTGCGGAGGTGCGGGAAGGATCCAAGATGGCGGCTGTGGCCAGGCTGACGGTTGGGTGGGGAAGGGGGCAGAGGTCAAATGGCACGGGGAGGGGGAAGGTCAGAGGTCAAGGCATTGGCCAACTTGGCCAACTCTCCCCCGAGGCTGCATCTTAACCATTGGTTTGATTTGCTTTATTATTGTCACGTCTATTGGGATAGAGTGAAAAGTATTGTTTCTTGTGCACTGCACAGGCAAAGCATACTGTTCATAGAGTACAGAGGGGAGAAGGAATGGAGAGGGTGCAGAATGTAGTGTTACAGACACAGCTAGGGTGTAGAGAGAAAGATCAGCTTAATATTTGATTTAATTTATTATTGTCACGTGTATGGGGATACAGTGAAAAGTATTGTTTCTTGCGTGCTGTATGTACGAAGCATACCATTCATAGATAAGGAAAGGGTGCAGAATGTAGTGTTACAGTCACAGCGAGGGTGCAGAGAAAGATCAACTTAATATTTGATTTGGTTTATTATTGTCACGTGTTTTAGGATACAGCGAAAAGTATTGTTTCTTGCGCACTTTACAGACAGCATACCGTTCATAGAGAAAGAAAAGAGGGGGTGCAGAGTGTAGTGTTACAGCTGCAGCTAGGGTGTAGAGAAAGATCAGCTTAATATTTGATTTGATTTATTATTGTCATGTGTATTGAGATACAATGAAAAGTATTGTTTCTTGTGTGCTATACAAACAAAGCATACCGTTCATAGAGGAGGAGAGGGTGCAGAATGTAGTGTTGCAGTCACAGTGCAGGTGTGAAGAAAAATTAGCTTAATATTTGATTTGATTTATTATTGTCACATGTATTGGGGTACAGTGAAAAGTATTATTTCTTGCGTGCTATACAGACAAAGCATACCATTCATAGAGAAGGAAAGGAGAGGGTGCAGAATGTAGTGTTACAGTCACAGCGAGGGTGTAGAGAAAGATCAGCTTAATATTTGATTGATCACTATCACGTATATTGGGATAGAGTGAGAAGTATTGAATGTTTTTAAGGCAAGGATAGATAATTTTTTGATCAGTGAAGGAATTAAGGGTTATGGTGAGCGGGCGGGTAAGTGGAGCTGAGTCCACGAAAGGATCAGCCGCGGACTTGTTGAATGGCAGAGCAGGCTCGAGGGACCAGATGGCCTATCCTTGTTCCGAGTTCCCATGTTCTTATTACCTGCCGCGCCCGCAAACTAACTCCCTGTGATTCTTGCACCAGGACGCCCAGGTCCCTCTGCACAGCAGCATGTTACAGTTTTATTACCGTTTAAATAATGGTCCGTTTGGCTGTTATTCCTATCAAAATGGATGACCTCACATTACCAACAGTATACTCCGTTTGCTCGACCTTCATCCAGTTTGTTGCAGTTTGTTTATTCACTTATTTTTGGCTAACCGTTCCCTCCCTCTCTCCGCAGGGTTTCTCCCTGGGCGGGTAGTGCCGCTGCGCCGGATCCCCCCCCCTCCCCCCCCCCCCCCGGGCTGAGCGGCCATGAACCGGATCCGGATCCACGTGTTACCAAGCAGCAGGGGCCGCCTGACTCCCCTGCCCCGGCTGCTGGAGCCCCTGGCCTGCTCCTTCACCCACCGGCCCTGCTCGCAGCCCCGCCTGGAGGGCCAGGACTTCTGCCTCAAGCACATCCTCGAAGACAGGAATGCTCCCTTCAAGCAGTGCAGCTACGTCTCGGCCAAGACCAACAGGAGGTGCCCCGGAGCCGCCCCCAAGCCTGAGAAGAAGGACGGGTAGGTGGGGGCGGGGGGGGTGCGGATGGTGTTGGTATGAGCGAGCTGTTTGACTAGAATGTGCTGCGCCAGTTTCGTTGGGTGGATTTGATTTGATTTATTATTGTCACGTGTATCGGGATACAGCGAAAAGTATTGTTTCTTGCGCACAATACAGACAAAGCATACCGTTCATAGAGAAGGAAAGGAGAGGATGCAGAATGTAGTGTTACGGTCACAGCGAGGATGTAGAGAAAGATCAACTTAATATTAGATTTGATTTATTATTGTCACGTGTATCGGGATACAGTGAAAAGTATTGTTTCTTGCGTGCTGTACAGACAACGCATACCGTTCATAGAGTACAGAGGGGAGAAGGAAAGGAGAGGGTGCAGAATGTAGTGTTACAATCACAAATAAGGTGTGAAGAAAGATCAGTTTAATATTTGATTTATTATTGTCGCATATATTGGAAATCAGTGTAAAGTATTGTTTCTTATGCGCCATTCAGACGAAGCGTACTGTTCATCGAGAAGGAAGGGAGAGGGTGCAGAATGTAGTGTTACAGTCACAGCGAGGGTGTAGAGAAAGATCAACTTAATGTGAGGGAGGTCCATTCAAAAGTCTGACGGTAGCAGGGAAGAAGCTGCTCTTGAGTCGGTCGGTACGGGACCTCAGACTTTTGTATCTTTTTCCTGATGGAAGAGGGTGGAAGAGAGAATGTCTGGGGTGTGTGGGTGTTGTCTTGATTGTTGAAGTTGTGCAAGACATTGATAAGGCCACACTTGGAATACTGTGTACAGTTCTGGTCACCCTATTATAGAAAGGATATTATTAAACTAGAAAGAGCGCAGAAAAGATTTACTAGGATGCTACCGGGACTTTTGATGGATTGAGTTATAAGGAGAGGCTGGGATAGACTGGGACTTTTCCCTCTGGAGCGTAGGAGGCTGAGGGGTGATCTTATAGAGGTCTATAAAATAATGAGGGGCACAGATCAGCTAGATAGTCAATATCTTTTCCCCAAAAGGTAGGGGAGTCTAAAACTAGAGGGCAGAGGTTTAAGGTGAGAGGGTGAGAGAAACAAAAGGGTCCAGAGGGGCAATTTTCTCACACAGAGGGTGGTGAGTGTCTGGAACGAGCTGCCAGAGGCAGTAGTAGAGGCGGGTACAATTTTAGACAGTTACGTGGGTAAAATGGGTATAGATGGATATGGGTCAAATGCGGGCAATTGGGATTAGCTTAGGAGCTTCGTTAAAGAAAAGGGGTAGCATGCGCAAATTGGGCCGAAGGGCCTGTTTCCATGCTGTAAACCTCTATGACTCTATGGTGGGTTGGGGCAGTTGTGGGGTAGGGCAGTGTCATTAACCGCTGGCTCTGTCTTTCCGTGCCAGGGTGTCGTACTGCGCCGAACACGCTCGCAAGAACGCCCTGGCTGCCCGGCTACCGTCCAAGAGGAGTAGCAGCGCCGGCCCCTCCCCAGAGGCGCTTCTCGCCCAGCTGAGCGGTTACCTGAAGAGCGACGGGAATTCCGGGGCCGCGGATAACAGTCGGAGCGAAGCCAGCAAGATCCTAGGTACGGGCCGCGCGCGCGCGCGGGAGAGTTCGGTCCGGGAACGGAGGGGTTCAGGGAGAGGGCACAGCCTTGTGGTAATATTGCTAGACCATTTATTAACCCAGAAACTCAGCTAACGCTCTGGGGGACCCGGGTTCAAATCCCATCCGCAGCAGACGGTGGGAATTTGAATTCAATAAAAAATTATCTGGGATTAAGAATCTACTGATTTCCCATTGTGGGGGAGAAACCCCATCTGGTTCCCCTTTAGGGAAGGAAATCTGCCGCCCTTACCCCGGTCCGGCCTACATCGTGACGATGTGGAGATGCCGGCGTTGGACTGGGATAAACACGGTAAGCAGTCTCACAACAGCAGGATATAGAGTCCAACAGGTTTATTTGGTTGTAGTTGCTCCTTCGGGTGTGTGGAAGGTTCCATAAGAACATAAGAAATAGGAGCAGGAGTAAGCCATCTCGCCCTTCGAGCCTGCCCCGCCATTCAATAAGATCATGGCTGATCTGTCGTGGCTCAGTTCCACTTTCCCGCCCTCTCCCCATAACCCTTAATCCCCTCTCTTATCAAGAACCCATCAACCCGCTTCTTAAAAATATTTAGCGAGGCAGCCTCCACCACTTCAACGGACAGAGAATTCCAGAGATTCACCACCCTTTGAGGGAAGAAGTTCCTCCTCAACTCCGTTCTAAACCGCCCCCCCCTTTATCTTGAGGCTGTGCCCCCTAGTCCTACTGTCCTTTCTGAGCGGGAAGAGTCTCTCCACCTCTATCCTATCCATCCCATTCATCATCTTATACGTCTCAATGAGATCTCCCCTCATTCTTCTAAACTCTAACGAGTACAAGCCTAGTTTATTCAGCCTCTCCTCATAGCTCAATCCCCTCAACTCCGGTATCAGTCTAGTAAACCTCCTCTGCACTCCCTCCAGGGCCAAAATATCCTTGCGCAGGTGCGGCGCCCAAAACTGCACACAGTACTCCAGCTGCGGCCTCACCAATGCCCTATACAGCCGCAGCAAGACCTCCCTACTTTTATATTCAATCCCCCTCCGCACACTTTCACCGTCACAAGGAACCTTCCACACACCCTGACGAAGGAACAGCGGTTCCAAAAGCTTGTGGGATTACTGTCAAATGAACCGGTTGGACTTTAACCTGGTGTTGAGAGACCTCTTACTATATGTGACTCCAGAGCCACAGGAATGTGGCTGATTCTCAACTACCCCCCGCCCCCCCAAGGGACAACTAGGGATGGGCAATAAATGCTGGCCCAGCCAGCGACACTCGTGCCCCACTAGTAAATGTTTAAATAGATATAAAACAAGGATTTGGACAGGTTAGGAGAGTGGGCAAAGATGGAATATAATGTGGAAAAGTGTGAGGTTCTGCACTTTGGTAGGGAGAATAGAGGCACAGACTGTTTTCGAAATGGAGAAGGAATTCTGAAATCAGAAACACAAAGGGATTTAAGAGTCCTGGTTCAAGATTCTCTTAAGGTTTACGTGCAGGTTCAGTCAGCAGATAGGAAGGCAAATGCAATGTCAGTGTTCATGTGGAGAGGGCTAGACTACAAGAGCAGGGATGGACTTCTGAGGCTGTATGAGGCTCCGCATCAGACCCCATTTGGAGTATTGTGAGCAGTTTTGGGTCCCTGTATCTAAGGAAGGATGTGCTGGTCCTTGGAAAGGGTCCAGAGGAGGTTCACAAGAATGATCCCTGGAATGAAGAGCTTGTGGTGTGAGGAACGGGTTGAGGACTCTGGGTCTGTACTCGTTGGGAGTTTAGGAGGATGAGGAGGGATCTTATTGAAACTTACAGGATACTGCGAGGCCCTGGATAGAGTGGATGTGGAGAGGATGTTTCCACTAGTAGGAAGAACTAGAACCAGAGAGGGCACAACCTCAGGGTAAAGGGACGCTCCTTTAAAACAGAGATGAGGAGGAATTTCTTCAGCCAGAGAGTGGGGAATCGGTGGAACTCTTTGCCACAGAGGAGGCCGGGGTCACTGAGTGTCTTTAAGACACAGATCGGTTCCTGATTAATAAGGAGATCAGGTGTTATGGGGAAAAGCAGGAGAATGGGGATGAGAAAAATATCAGCCATGATTGAATGGGGGAGCAGACTCGATGGGCCGAGTGGCCTCATCCTGCTCCTGTAACTTATGGTCAGTGTGATCTCAGTAAGCTTCCCCCCCCAAAACCCGCTCTCAACACCCTCTTTAACATTCTCTCCGACATCTCTCACCCTACCTGCCCCCCCCCCCCCCCCGCCACCCCCACCCAGATGACGACAGCTGGAGCGAGGGTGAACCCGAGACGGTGCTGCTGGACCAGACGTGGAGGGGGGAGCCTGACAGCGAGGCCGACAGCATTGACAGCGACCAGGAGGATCCCCTCAAGTGAGTGAAGGGGGAGAGGGAATGGCGGAGCGCGCAGCTAGGGTACCACGTCTCGATGAGCGCATTCCCCATGGCCATGCTAAATTGCTCCTTAGTGTCCAAAGATGTGTAGGTTAGGGTGGATTGGCCGTGCTAAATTGTCCCTTAGTATCCAAAGATGTGCAGGTTAGGGTGGATTGGCCGTGCTAAATTGTCCCTTAGTGTCCCAAAGATGTGTAGGTTAGGGTTGATTGGCCGTGCTAAATTGTCCCTTAGTGTCCCAAAGATGTGTAGGTTAGGGTGGATTGGCCGTGCTAAATTGTCCCTTAGTATCCAAAGATGTGCAGGTTAGGGTGGATTGGCCGTGCTAAATTGTCCCTTAGTGTCCCAAAGATGTGTAGGTTAGGGTTGATTGGCCGTGCTAAATTGTCCCTTAGTGTCCCAAAGATGTGTAGGTTAGGGTGGATTGGCCGTGCTAAATTGTCCCTTAGTGTCCCAAAGATGTGTAGGTTAGGGTGGATTGGCCGTGCTAAATTGTCCCCTTAGTGTCCCAAAGATGTGTAGGTTAGGGTGGATTGGCTGTGCTAAATTGTCCCTTAGTGTCCCAAAGATGTGTAGGTTAGGGTGGATTGGCTGTGCTAAATTGTCCCTTAGTGTCCCAAAGATGTGTAGGTTAGGGTGGATTGGCTGTGCTAAATTGTCCCTTAGTGTCCAAAGATGTGTAGGTTAGGGTGGATTGGCCATGCTAAATTGTCCCTTAGTGTCCAAAGATGTGTAGGTTAGGGTGGATTGGCCGTGCTAAATTGTCCCTTAGTGTCCAAAGATGTGTAGGTTAGGGTGGATTGGCCGTGCTAAATTGCCCCTTAGTGTCCCAAAGATGTGTAGGTTAGGGTGGATTGGCCATGCTAAATTGTCCCTTAGTGTCCCAAAGATGTGTAGGTTAGGGTGGATTGGCCATGCTAAATTGTCCCTTAGTGTCCCAAAGATGTGTAGGTTAGGGTGGATTGGCCGTGCTAAATTGTCCCTTAGTATACCCGAACAGGTGCCGGAGTGTGGCGACTGGAGGATTTTAACAGTAACTTCATTGTGGTGTTAATGTAAGCCTCACTTGTGACACTAATAATTAAACTTTCTTTACTTTCTTCTAATCCGAGGCTACCCTCCTCACTGTTTACAACCCCGCCAATTTCTGTATTGTCCGCCAACGTAACTGACACACCCTCCCACATAACCCCTCTCTCTCTCGGGGACAAGGGTACTAGAGAAGAAGTTATCGAGACGACCCACAACCTTGGGGCGTGCAGAAGATGGGCCAAATGGCCCCATTTTGTGCAGTTGTCTTTTCAGTGACCTGTCCTCAGGTGCTTTGTCGGGGCTGGTTTAGATGGACGCTGCGTTTTATTATTGTGAACTATTGTTTAAATGGTAAAAAATTACAGAGTGTTGCTGTGCCGAGGGACCTACCCCTGCTCCTAGTTTATATTTACACGCTTTCCTCTTCCTCTGATTTTGCGCTTGGGGCTAAATTGTTCTTTCTCTTACCCGCCCCCCCCCCTCCCCCCCCCCCCCCCCCCCCTCAACTTGCCCGGGCAGGCACGCGGGGGTCTACACAGCGGAGGAGGTGGCCCTGGTCATGCGGGAGAAGTTAATCCGCCTGCAGTCTCTGTACATCGACCAGTTCAAGCGCCTGCAGCACCTACTGAAGGAAAAGAGGAGACATTATCTGCACACCTGCCGTCTGGAGCGAGAGACCCTCGGTGAGCTGGGGCGGAGGGGGAGACCCTCGGGGAGCTGGGGAGGGGGGGGGAGAGACCCTCGGTGAGCTGGGGCAGAGGGGGAGAGACCCTCGGCGGGGTGGGGGGGAGACCCTCGGCGAGCTGGGGTGGTGGGGGAGACCCTCGGCGAGCTGGGCTTGGGGGAGATGCTCGGGGAGCTGGGGAGGGGGGGGAGACCCTCGGGGAGTGGGGGGAGACCCTTGGCGAGCCGGGGGAGGGGGGGGTGACCCTCGGCGAGCCGGGGAAGAGGGGGTGACCCTTGGGGAGCCGGGAAGTGGGGGAGACCCTCGGTGATCTGGGGTTGATAGTGGGGGTGCCTCTCTGACAGCATTGAGAAAACATTGACCCTGACTGACCGATTTGAGAAGCATTTAGTATTCTGGGTCCTATGGTAAAGTTTAAAGTTTATTCATTAGTGTCACAAGTTAGGTTTATGTTACGGTCACAGATTTTTACAGCAGGGAAACAGGCCCTTCAGCCCAACTTGTCCATGCCACCTTTTATTTAAATCCCTAAGCTAATCCCAATTGCCCGTGTTTGCCCCCATATCCCTCTATACCCATCGTACCCATGTAATTATCTAAATGCTTTTTAAAAGACGAAATTGTACCCGCCTCTATTACTGCCTCTGGCAGCTCGTTCCAGACACTCACCACCCTCTGTGTGAAAAAATTGCCCCTCTGGACCCTTTTGTATCTCTCCCCTCTCGCCTTAAACCTCTGCCCTCTAGTTTTAGACTCCCCTACCTTTGGGGGAAAAGATATTGACTATCTAGCTGATCTGTGCCCCTCATTATTTTATAGACCTCTATAAGATCACCCCTCAGCCTCCTACGCTCCAGAGAAAAAAGTCCCAGTCTATCCAGCCTCTCCTTATAACTCAATCCATCAAAAGTCCCGGTAGCATCCTAGTAAATCTTTTAACTGCAGTGAAGTTGCTGTGAAAATTTCCTAATCGCCACTCTCTGATGCCTGTTGGCGTTACACTGAGGGAGAATTTAGCACGGCCCAATGCACCCCTATCCAGCACATCTTTAGAGTGTGGGAGGAAACTGGAGCACCCGGAGGAAACCCACATAGACACGGGGAGAACATGCAGACTCCACATAGACAGTGACCCAAGCTGGGAATCGAACCCGGGTCCCTGGCGCTGTGAGACAGCAGCGCTAACCCACCGTGTCACCATGCCCCCGGGAATCAAACCCAGGTCCCTGGCACTGTGAGACAGCAGTGCTAACCCACTGTGTCACCGTGCTACCGGGGAATCGAACCCGGGTCCCTGGCGCTGTGAGACAGCAGCGCTAACCCACTGTGTCGCTGTGCCCCCGGGGAATCGAACCCGGGTCCCTGGCGCTGTGAGGTAGCAGCGCTAACCCACTGTGTCACTGTGCTGCCGGGGAATCGAACCCAGGTCCCTGGCGCTGTGAGACAGCAGCGCTAACCCACTGTGTCACCGTGCTACCGGGGAATCGAACCCGGGTCCCTGGCGCTGTGAGACAGCAGCGCTAACGCACTGTGTCACCGTGCTGCCAGGGAATCGAACCCGGGTCCCTGGCAGTGTGAGGCAGCAGCGCTAACCCACTGTCACCGTGCTGCTGGGGAATCGAACCCGGGTCCCTGGCGCCGTGAGGCAGCAGCGTTAACCCACTGTGTCACCGTGCTGCCGGGGAATCGAACCCGGGTCCCTGGCGCTGTGAGACAGCAGCGCTAACCGTTGCCATAGCACCAATATTAAAGAGTACAAAAGCCCAGGGAGTTAATCCTGCATTTCAGTAGCACCTTCACAATCCCAGGGTGCTTCACAGCCGCGTGTGTCCCTCGGAAAGACTGTCACCCCCGCTGTGTAAGGGGAGACGTTGAAGACAAGTGACCAAAATCTCTGTCAACGAATTCCAGAGCTTTGGGGGAAGGAGGATTGGGGCACCAGGCAGCTGAAGGCACGGCCGCCAATAACGTGGCGACATGGGGATCTTCATAGTAACTTCATTGCAGTGTTAATAACTTAAGAACTCGGAGCAGGAGTAGGCCACCTCACCCCTCGAGCCTGCCCCGCCATTCAGCAAGATCGTGGCTGGTCTGAAGTGGATCAGTTCCACTTTCCCGCTTTCTCCCCATAACCCTTAATTCTTTCAATAATCTATCTCTCCTTGTCTTAAAGAACATTCAATGAGGGAGCCTCAACTGGGGCAGGGGAATTCCACAGATTCACAACCCTTTGGGTGAAGAAGTTCCTCCTCAACTCAGTCCTAAATCTGCTCCCCCTTATTTTGAGGCCACTCCCCCCTAGTTCTAGTTTCACCTGCCAGTGGAAACAAGCTCCCTCTTTTATCTTATCTGTTCCCTTCATCATCTTATATGTTTCTATAAGATCCCCTTCTCCCTCAATGGAATCAACCTGGTGAATCTCCTCTGCACCCCCTGCAGTGCCAGTGTATCCTTTCTCAGGTAAGGAGACCGAAACCGTACACAGGACTGTAAACTGACTTGTATTAAATGACGGTAGGGCACAGGGGAGTGGGAGAATGTGCGAGGGAGCGGAATGGGAGAGACTCAGAGTATATTCAGCAGCGATTTCTCAGAAGGGGGGAGTTGAATAACCCTCTGTCCTCGCCTCCCTCCCCAGGCAGTGGCCTACTGACCGGGACAGAGGTTGGCTCCTCCAGGGAGCGGGTCGACCTGCGAAAGCTGCAGGCACTGAGGCGTTACCGGAGGCGTTACGGCGTGGAGGCACTGCTGCACCACCAGCTGAAGGAGAGACGACTGTTGGCCACAGAGGGGACCGCGCAGCAGGTAACGGGGAGCGGGGACCGCGCAGCGGGTAACGGGGCGCAGGGACTGCGCAGTGGGGAGCGGGGACCGCGCAGCAGGTAACGGGGAGCGGGGACCGCGCGGCAGGTAACGGGGCACAGGGACCACGCAGCGGGGAGCGGGGACTGCGCAGCGGGTAACGGGGCGCGGGGACTGCGCAGTGGGGAGCGGGGACCGCGCAGCAGGTAGCGGGGCGCGGGGACTGCGCAGCGGGGACAGTGCAGCAGGTAATGGGGAGCGGGGACCGCGCAGCGGGTAACGGGGCGCGGGGACAGTGCAGTGGGGAGCGGGGACAGTGCAGCAGGTAATGGGGAGAGGGGACTGCGCAGCGGGTAACGGGGAGCGGGACTGCGCAGTGGGAGCGGGGACTGCGCAGCGGGTAACGGGGCGCGGGGACTGCGCAGTGGGGAGCGGGGACTGCGCAGCGGGGACAGTGCAGCAGGTAATGGGGAGCGGGGACTGCGCAGCGGGTAACGGGGCGCGGGGACTGCGCAGTGGGGAGCGGGGACTGCGCAGCGGGTAACGGGGCGCGGGACTGCGCAGTGGGGAGCGGGGACTGCGCAGCGGGGACCGCGCAGCAGGTAACGGGGTGCGGGGACTGCGCAGTGGGGAGCGGGGACCGCGCAGCGGGTAACGGGGCGCAGGGACTGCACAGTGGGGAGCGGGGACCGCGCAGCGGGTAACGGGGCGCGGGGACTGCGCAGCGGGGAGCAGGGACCGCGCAGCGGGTAACGGGGCACGGGGACTGCGCAGCGGGGAGCGGGGACCGCGCAGCGGGGCGCGGGGACTGCGCAGCGGGGAGCAGGGACCGCGCAGCGGGTAACGGGGCACGGGGACTGCGCAGCGGGGAGCGGGGACCGCGCAGCGGGGCGCGGGGACTGCGCAGCGGGGCGCGGGGACTGCGCAGCGGGGACAGTGCAGCAGGTAATGGGGAGCGGGGACTGCACAGCAGGTAAAGGAGAGCGGGGACAGTGCAGCAGGTAATGGGGAGCGAGGACCTCAATACCAGTAACGGGGAGCAGGGACAGCGCAGGAGGTAAAGGAGAGCGGGGACCGTGCAGCAGGGAGCGGGGACCATGCAACGGGGAGCGGGGACCGTGCGGCGGGTAACGGGGAGCGGGGACCGGGACTGCGTGGCCCTGCTGTCTGCACGGGCTCACGTGGAACGGTGCATGACTGCACGCGCTCTCACTCCCCCTCTCTCTGTTGCTACTTCTCTATCCCTCTCTGTTTGACTACCCACGTCATGCTACCCCCTCTTCCCCTCGGGACGTTCCCCCCGTTTCCCCCCGGCTGTTAAGTTAACGGATTGACCCTTTCTCCCCCTCTCTGCAGGCACACTCAGCCTCCGTCCGTGCTGCCCAGCGATGCACAGCGATTACAGAGGGGACCCGATGTACGGCTCCCTCCCTCCCCATGTCTCGACACTGCCTGTCCCGTATCCTTCAAGGTCCAGTGCAGGGTGCTGCCCTGTCCTGGTGTGGGCACATCAGCCGGGCGGGGGGGTGTGTGTGTGTGGAGGAGGTTGGTTACTGGTGAGTGTCTGCTCCCTCAGTCCCTCGGAGCACCGCGTGCCGGGGTGTGGCCTGTAGCCACAAGGTCTCAGGGCCAGCAGGGAGGGCTTGGTACGGACGGGATTGGCTGTGGGCACTCAGTCACTCTCCGAACGGGATGATAACTTGTGTCGGGGGCGGGGGGCCTGTAACATCAGGAGCAAAATATCCCCCGGACCGGGGCATATTAAATCAAAGGATCGAATATTTGGGCTCGCAGGGGATCAGTTCCAAGAGCAACTGAAGCAGGGGTCTCAATAGAGGAACACTGAGAGGATATGGGGGGCTGGAGGAGGTTACAGAGATAGGGAGGGGGGTATAGGGGGGGGGGACTGGAGGAGGTTACAGAGATAGGGAGGGGGGTATAGGGGGGACTGGAGGAGGTTACAGAGATAGGGAGGGGAGTGTAGGGGGTACTGGAGGAGGTTACAGAGATAGGGAGGGGAGTGTAGGGGGTACTGGAGGAGGTTACAGAGATAGGGAGGGGGGTATGGGGGGACTGGAGGAGGTTACAGAGATAGGGAGGGGGGTATAGGGGGGACTGGAGGAGGTTACAGAGATAGGGAGGGAGTGTAGGGGGTACTGGAGGAGGTTACAGAGATAGGGAGGGGTGTAGGGGGCTGGAGGAGGTTACAGAGATAGGGAGGGGGTGTAGGGGGGGCTGGAGGAGGTTACAGAGATAGGGAGGGGGTAGTAGGGGGCTGGAGAAGGTTACAGGGATAGGGAGGGGGTGTAGGGGGAGGCTGGAGGAGGTTACAGAGATAGGGAGGGGTGTAGGGGGGTGCTGGAGGAGGTTACAGAGATAAGGAGGGGGTGTAGGGGGCTGGAGGAGGTTACAGAGATAGGGAGGGGGTGTAGGGGGGACTGGAGGAGGTTACAGAGATAGGGAGGGGGTGTAGGGGGCTGGAGGAGGTTACAGAGATAGGGAGGGGGTGTAGGGGGGTGCTGGAGGAGGTTACAGAGATAGGGAGGGGGTGTAGGGGGCTGGAGGAGGTTACAGAGATAGGGAGGGGGTGTAGGGGGGACTGGAGGAGGTTACAGAGATAGGGAGGGGAGTGTAGGGGGCTGGAGGCAGTTACAGAGATAGGGAGGGGGTGCTGGAGGAGGTTGGAGAAGCAGTCCGATCATTGGGAGAACAGTGGGGAGAGGCGGAGTGGGTGAGGTTGAGCCTGGCCCGTTTGGCTGTCGTCGCTCAGGGCCTCCTTGTCCGCCGGGAAGCTTCCTTGACCGTTCCTCACCCAGACATCCTGCTGGACCCCAGTCAGGTTCTGTTCAAAACCTGCCCAGGGGTGAGTGAGGTTCCCTGCGCCAAACCGGTGATGGCCAACCTCTCGGCGGAACCCTACTGCCCCCTCCACCTCCAGGTGCCCCCCCTGATGTACCAGCCCGAGGGGGGGCTCTCTGCCTCCGACCAGCTGGAGAGCGGGGCCGCCTCCGACCTGTACCTGAGCACCGCCGAGCTGCAGCCCACCGAGATCCTGCCCCTGGAGTTCAGCGACGTGAGTGACCTGTCGGGCAGGGGGGAAACACAGAGCCTGAATCCAGACCCCCCCCCCCCCCCCCCCCCCCTGCTCTGGGGGAGGGGGGGGTTTACAGCGCACAGACCCTGAATCCAGACCCCCGCCTTGCTCTGGGGGAGGGGTGGTTTACAGACACAGACCCTGAATCCAGACCCCCCCCTGCTCTGGGGGAGGGGTGGTTTACAGACACAGACCCTGAATCCAGACCCCCCCCTGCTCTGGGGGAGGGGTGGTTTACAGACACAGACCCTGAATCCAGACCCCCCCCTGCTCTGGGGGAGGGGGTTACAGACACAGACCCTGAATCCAGACCCCCCCCTGCTCTGGGGGAGGGGGTTACGGACACAGACCCTGAATCCAGACCCCCCCCTCTGCTCTGGGGGAGGGGGGTTACAGACACAGACCCTGAATCCAGACCCCCCCCTGCTCTGGGGGAGGGGGGAGTTTACAGCGCACAGACACAGACCCTGAATCCAGACCCCCCCTGCTCTGGGGGACGGGGTTACAGCGCACAGACACAGACCCTGAATCCAGACCCCCTGCTCTGGGGGAGGGGGGAGTTTACAGCACACAGACACAGACCCTGAATCCAGACCCCCTGCTCTGGGGGAGGGGGTGGTTTACAGCGCACAGACACAGACCCTGAATCCAGACCCCCCCTGCTCTGGGGGAGGGGGTTACAGCGCACAGACACAGACCCTGAATCCAGACCCCCCCCTGCTCTGGGGGAGGGGGGGTGGTTTACAGCGCACAGACACAGACCCTGAATCCAGACCCCCCCCTGCTCTGGGGGAGGGGTGGTTTACAGCGCACAGACACAGGCCCTGAATCCAGACCCCCCCTGCTCTGGGGGAGGGGTGGTTTACAGCGCACAGACACAGACCCTGAATCCAGACCCCCCCTGCTCTGGGGGAGGGGGTGGTTTACAGCGCACAGACACAGACCCTGAATCCAGACCCGCCCCCTGGGGGAGGGGGGGTTTACAGCACACAGACACAGACCCTGAATCCAGACCCCCCTGCTCTGGGGGAGGGGGGAGTTTACAGCACACAGACACAGACCCTGAATCCAGACCCCCTGCTCTGGGGAGGGAGGAGTTTACAGCGCACAGACACAGGCCCTGAATCCAGACCCCCCCCTGCTCTGGGGGAGGGAGGAGTTTACAGCGCACAGACACAGACCCTGAATCCAGACCCCCCCCTGCTCTGGGGGAGGGGGGGGTTTACAGTACACAGACACAGACCCTGAATCCAGACCCCCCCTGCTCTGGGGGTGGGGGGGGGGGTGGTTTACAGCGCACAGACACAGGCCCTGAATCAAGACCCCCGTTCTGCTGTGGGTGGGGGTTTCAAACAGGAGCCCAGAGTAAATACCGCGTCTCTCCGTGACGATCTGTTGGCGATCTCTGGGTTTTCCTCCCGCTGTGGGACTGCCAGTTCATCGGAGAGACACATCAGGCTTTGTACCGAGGCGTGCGGATCCGAAATCCCGGAATCTCACAGTCGTGGGAAACATCGGGAATGTGGCATAACAGTGTAGCCCCCTGGTATCTATCTGTCTCTCAGAATCACACGGTGCAGAAGAGACCCTTCGGCCCATTGAGTCTGCACCAACACATTAGCAACACCAGACCTGCCCACCTTATACCCCCCTGGCCAGTCCTTGGCCCAGAGCCCTGAATGCTCTGATGTGCCAAGATCCCATCAAATACTTCTTAAAGGATGTGAGGCATTCCCCCCCCCCCCCCCTCCTCCTCCTCCACCCTCCCAGGCAAGCGCATTCCAGATCCTCTGGGTAAAAAAAGGTTTTTCCTCACATCCCTCCCCCCACCCAAACCTCCCACCCCCTCACCTCTGTCCCCTCATAACTGACCCTGCAACTAAGGGGAACAGCTGCTCCCCTATCCACTCTGTCCCTGCCCCTCACAATCTCGTACACCTCGATCGGGTGGCCCCCTCAGTCTTCTCTGCTCCAGCGAAAACAACCCAAGCCTTACCCAACCCTCTCTTCGTAATTTAAATGTCCCATCCCGGGCAGCATCCTGGTGGATCTCCTCTGCACCCCCTCCCAGTGCGATCACATCCTTCCTGTAACGTGGCGACCAAAACTGTAGTCATTTCTTTACGGTTCGTGGCTGTTCCTTGAACTTTTTTGTTTAAAGTTTATTTATTAGTCATAAGTAAGGCTCGCATTAACACCACAATGAAGTTACTGTGAAAATCCCCCCTAGTCGCCCACACTCCTGCTCGGGTTACACTGAGGGAGAATTTAGCACAGCCCCAACGCACCCCTAACCAGCACATCTTTCAGACTGTGGGGGGGGGGGAAACCCACGCAGACACGGGGAGAATGTGCAGACTCCGCACAGACAGTGACCCAAGCCGGGAATCGAACCCGGGTCCCTGGCACTGTGAGGCAGCGGCGCTAACCCACTGTGTCACCGTGCTGCCGGGGAATCGAACCCGGGTCCCTGGCGCTGTGAGACAGCAGCACTAACCCACTGTGTCACCATGCTCCCCGGGGAATCGAACCCGGGTCCCTGGCGCTGTGAGACAGCAGCGCTAACCCACTGTGTCACCGTGCTGCCGGGGAATCGAACCCGGGTCCCTGGCGCTGTGAGGCAGCAGCGCTAACCCACTGTGTCACCGTGCTGCCGGGGAATCGAACCCGGGTCCCTGGCGCCGTGAGGCAGCAGCGCTAACCCACTGTGTCACCGTGCTGCTGGGGAATCGAACCCGGGTCCCTGGCGCCGTGAGACAGCGGTGCTAACCCACTGTGTCACCGTGCTGCCGGGGAATCGAACCCGGATCCCTGGCGTTGTGAGACAGCAGCGCTAACCCACTGTGTCACCGTGCTGCCAGAGAATCGAACCCAGGTCCCTGGCGCTGTGAGACAGCAGCGCTAACCCACTGTGTCACCGTGCCCCTGGGGAATCGAACCCGGGTCCCTGGCGCCGTGAGGCAGCAGCGCTAACCCACTGTGTCACCGTGCTGCCGGGGAATCGAACCCGGGTCCCTGGCGCTGTGAGGCAGCGGCGCTAACCCACTGTGTCACCGTGCCCCCGGGGAATCGAACCCGGGTCCCTGGCGCTGTGAGACAGCAGTGCTAACCCACTGTGTCACCGTGCCCCCGGGGAATCGAACCCGGGTCCCTGGCGCTGTGAGGCAGCAGCGCTAACCCACTGTGTCACCATGCTCCCCGGGGAATCGAACCCAGGGTCCCTGGCGCTGTGAGACAGCAGCGCTAACCCACTGTGTCACCGTGCTGCCGGGGAATCGAACCCGAGTCCCTGGCGCCGTGAGGCAGCAGCGCTAACCCACTGTGTCACCCTAGGCACTCAGTGCTCCAGCTGTGGCCTCACCAGAGTTCAGTACAACTCCAGCGTGCTTTTATAATCCATGCCTCGATGGATAAAGGCGAGTGAGTGCCTGTCTCACCTGCTAACATGCCCTTCAGAGGTCTGTAGACAAACGCGCCAAGGTCCCTTCATTCCTCAGAACTTCCAGTTGTCCCACCCCTTAGTGAATATTTCCTTACCCAATTCCTCCTTCCAAAGTGTATCACCTCACACTCTGCTTCAGTTAACACTGATTTCTGTCTCTCTCTCTCTCTCTCTATCCCTCCTCCACCCCAGGACTGTCTGGATGTGGTCGGAGATGACCCACCGTGCCCCCCCTCGCCGCTCCTCGACTCTGCCCCGGGTCCCGGGGGGCGCTCGGCGGGTGGGCCGGAGTCGGCAGACGGACCACCGTCGGGGAGGGGGGCGCTGGCTCGCCGCGACAGCTCCGAGGTGTCCGCCCGCCAGCATCCCGCGCCCGCCTCCTCTCGGCCTGGTGAGACGGGACACTTACACACCCGGGCGACTGGATCCCCCAGGGGTCAGGTGAGTTCCTTGGAGGGTGATTGGTTTCTCCCTGTGGGAGCGAGTCCTACATGTGGGTGCGACGGTGGCACAGTGGGTTAGCACTGCTGCTTCACAGCACCAGGGACCTGGGTTCGATTCCCGGCCTTGGGTCACTGTCTGTGTGGAGTTTGCACATTCTCCTCGTGTCTGCGTGGGTTTCCTCCCACAGTCCAAAGATGTGCGGGTTAGGTTGATTGGCCGTGCTAAGAAATTGCCCCTTAGTGTCCAGGGATGTGTAGGTTAGAGGGATTAGTGGGTATAATATGTAGGGATATGGGGGTTGGGCCTGGGTGGGATTGTGTTCAGTGCGGACTCAATGGGCTGAAGGGCCTCTTTCTGCACTGTAGGGTTCTATGGTTCTATTCTCCTCCCACACCCCCCATGAGAGCGAGTCCCACATTCTCCCCCCACTCCCCCCGTGAGAGCGAGTCCCACATTCTCCCCCCACACCCCCCATGAGAGCGAGTCCCACATTCTCCCCCCACTCCCCCCGTGAGAGCGAGTCCCACATTCTCTCCCCCCACTCCCCCCCCGTGAGAGTGAGTCCCACATTCTCTCCCCCCACTCCCCCCCCGTGAGAGCGAGTCCCACGTTCTCTCCCCCCCCGTGAGAGCGAGTCCCACGTTCTCTCCCCCCCCGTGAGAGCGAGTCCCACGTTCTCTCCCCCCCCGTGAGAGCGAGTCCCACGTTCTCTCCCCCCCCGTGAGAGCGAGTCCCACGTCTCTCCCCCCCCGTGAGAGCGAGTCCCACGTTCTCTCCCCCCGTGAGAGCGAGTCCCACGTTCTCTCCCCCCCCGTGAGAGCGAGTCCCACGTTCTCTCCCCCCCCGTGAGAGCGAGTCCCACGTTCTCTCCCCCCTCGTGAGAGCGAGTCCCACGTTCTCTCCCCCCCCGTGAGAGCGAGTCCCACGTTCTCTCCCCCCCCCGTGAGAGCGAGTCCCACGTTCTCTCCCCCCTCGTGAGAGCGAGTCCCACGTTCTCTCCCCCCCCGTGAGAGCGAGTCCCACGTTCTCTCCCCCCCCGTGAGAGCGAGTCCCACGTTCTCTCCCCCCCCCGTGAGAGCGAGTCCCACGTTCTCTCCCCCCCCGTGAGAGCGAGTCCCACGTTCTCTCCCCCCCTGTGAGAGCGAGTCCCACGTTCTCTCCCCCCCCGTGAGAGCGAGTCCCACGTTCTCTCCCCCCTCGTGGGAGCGAGTCCCACGTTCTCTCCCCCCCCGTGAGAGCGAGTCCCACGTTCTCTCCCCGCGTGAGAGCGAGTCCCACGTTCTCTCCCCGCGTGAGAGCGAGTCCCACGTTCTCTCCCCGCGTGAGAGCGAGTCCCACGTTCTCTCCCCGCGTGAGAGCGAGTCCCACTTTCTCTCCCCGCGTGAGAGCGAGTCCCACGTTCTCTCCCCTCGTGAGAGCGAGTCCCACGTTCTCTCTCCGCGTGAGAGCGAGTCCCACGTTCTCTCCCCGCGTGAGAGCGAGTCCCACGTTCTCTCCCCGCGTGAGAGCGAGTCCCACGTTCTCTCCCCGCGTGAGAGCGAGTCCCACGTTCTCTCCCCGCGTGAGAGCGAGTCCCACGTTCTCTCCCCGCGTGAGAGCGAGTCCCACGTTCTCTCCCCGCGTGAGAGCGAGTCCCACGTTCTCTCCCCGCGTGAGAGCGAGTCCCACGTTCTCTCCCCGCGTGAGAGCGAGTCCCACGTTCTCTCCCCGCGTGAGAGCGAGTCCCACGTTCTCTCCCCGCGTGAGAGCGAGTCCCACGTTCTCTCCCCGCGTGAGAGCGAGTCCCACGTTCTCTCCCCGCGTGAGAGCGAGTCCCACGTTCTCTCCCCGCGTGAGAGCGAGTCCCACGTTCTCTCCCCGCGTGAGAGCGAGTCCCACGTTCTCTCCCCGCGTGAGAGCGAGTCCCACGTTCTCTCCCCGCGTGAGAGCGAGTCCCACGTTCTCTCCCCGCGTGAGAGCGAGTCCCACGTTCTCTCCCCGCGTGAGAGCGAGTCCCACGTTCTCTCCCCGCGTGAGAGCGAGTCCCACGTTCTCTCCCCGCGTGAGAGCGAGTCCCACGTTCTCTCCCCGCGTGAGAGCGAGTCCCACGTTCTCTCCCCGCGTGAGAGCGAGTCCCACGTTCTCTCCCCGCGTGAGAGCGAGTCCCACGTTCTCTCCCCGCGTGAGAGCGAGTCCCACGTTCTCTCCCCGCGTGAGAGCGAGTCCCACGTTCTCTCCCCGCGTGAGAGCGAGTCCCACGTTCTCTCCCCGCGTGAGAGCGAGTCCCACGTTCTCTCCCCGCGTGAGAGCGAGTCCCACGTTCTCTCCCCGCGTGAGAGCGAGTCCCACGTTCTCTCCCCGCGTGAGAGCGAGTCCCACGTTCTCTCCCCGCGTGAGAGCGAGTCCCACGTTCTCTCCCGCGTGAGAGCGAGTCCCACGTTCTCTCCCCGCGTGAGAGCGAGTCCCACGTTCTCTCCCCGCGTGAGAGCGAGTCCCACGTTCTCTCCCCGCGTGAGAGCGAGTCCCACGTTCTCTCCCCGCGTGAGAGCGAGTCCCACGTTCTCTCCCCGCGTGAGAGCGAGTCCCACGTTCTCTCCCCGCGTGAGAGCGAGTCCCACGTTCTCTCCCCGCGTGAGAGCGAGTCCCACGTTCTCTCCCCGCGTGAGAGCGAGTCCCACGTTCTCTCCCCGCGTGAGAGCGAGTCCCACGTTCTCTCCCCGCGTGAGAGCGAGTCCCACGTTCTCTCCCCGCGTGAGAGCGAGTCCCACGTTCTCTCCCCGCGTGAGAGCGAGTCCCACGTTCTCTCCCCGCGTGAGAGCGAGTCCCACGTTCTCTCCCCGCGTGAGAGCGAGTCCCACGTTCTCTCCCCCCCGCTCCCCCCGTGAGAGCGAGTCCCACATTCTCTCCCCCCGCTCCCCCCGTGAGAGCGAGTCCTGGGTTCGATTCCCCGGGGCTTGGGGGTCCCTGTCTGTGTGGAGCCTGCACATTCTCCCCGTGTCTGCGTGGGTTTCCTCCGGGTGCTCCGGTTTCCTCCCACACTCTGAAAGACGTGCTGGTTTAGGGGCGCGTTGGGGCCGTGCTAAATTCTCCCTCAGTGTAACCCCGAACAGGAGTGCGGGCAACTGGGGGGGGGGGATTTTCACAGTAACGTCATTGCAGTGTTAATGTAAGCCTTACTTGTGACACTGATAAATAAACTTCAAACAATAGTCTCAGGGTGAAGGGGCTCCAATTTAAGACAGAGACGAGGGAGAATTTCTTCTCTCTGAGGATTGAGAGTCACAGAGAGCTGTACAGGGTGGGGTGGGGGGGGGGGCCGGGTACAGAGTCCTTGTGTATATTTAAGGTTGAGAGAAACAGATTTTTGATCGGTGAGGGAATCCAGGATTGCAGGGAAGTAGCCATGAGGAATGTCTGATCAGCAAGGGGCTGAACGGTCTCCTCCTGTTCCTGTGTAACAGACTGGAGAGAGAGAGGGGCTGAACGGTCTCCTCCTGTTCCTGTGTAACAGGCTGGAGAGAGAGAGGGGCTGAACGGTCTCCTCCTGTTCCTGTGTAACAGACTGGAGAGAGAGAGGGGCTGAACGGTCTCCTCCTGTTCCTGTGTAACAGACTGGAGAGAGAGAGGGGCTGAACGGTCTCCTCCTGTTCCTGTGTAACAGGCTGGAGAGAGAGAGAGGGGCTGAACGGCCTCCTCCTCTTCCTGTGCTGCCCAGGAGTATTTTAAAACCCCCTTTTCCTCCCCCAGCCATCTTGTTTCCCATCGACCTTTGTCTGGGAGCGGAGGGGTTGTTTGGACAGATTGCTCCCACCCCCACCACCACCTCGGGAGAGAGAGCCTGACTATCTGTATTTCCCTGTTGCAGGGCGCGTCGCAGACAGACCCCCAACCGCGAGGGACCAGGGAGCAGAACGGAACGAGGGAAGCGGCGAGCTGATTGACAGGCCGGAGAGGGGGGAAAGGGGGGAGGGCGTGATTCACACCCCCCCCCCCCCCCCCCCCACCCCCCAACCCTTCCCGGAGCACCAAGGCGGTGAAATAGGCAGCCCTGCAGGAAGGTGGTATCTGTTCCCCCTCGTTCCGTCCGTCTGACGGATAGAGGGGGAGGCGGGGGGGGCTCTCCCTCTCGCTCCACCCGTCAGTGGATCGGAGAGCTTCCCTCTGGCTCAGAACGTAGCCCAGTGCGTGTAGGGGAGGTTTGTAATGCTGCCACTAACTTGTCTTCATCCCTTGTTCTGACGTGTTGCTGTGTCAAGCGGAGATGGGCAAAATCTCCCGACTTCTCCCTGCTCTGCCTCCCCGTCAGAGGAACGGGGTCACGGGATTCTCCTCCCCCTCCATCCCTCAATTCAAGATGGGATTCCGATTGCTCTCTCTCTCTCTCTCTCTCTCTCCCCCTCTGAGTACACTCCAGCCTCATCGAGCCCAGCGCGGGGAGGGGGGCCCAGACCACCCGTGTTGACTCTTTGGAAAATCACCACCACCCCTTCCTCCCTTCCCCCTCTTCACATCCCTGTAAACTACACCCCTCCGCCCTACCCAGCATGTATCTGATTCCCCCCCCCCCCCCTTTTTTTGGGAGTTCCTCTGTCTTCTCAGGCAGCACCTTCCAGATCACAACAACTCACTGCCTTTCCAAAATAAAATCCCCCACACCCCCCTGGTTTGTGTGTGTGTGTCTCGCTGTGTCTGTGTGTGTGTGTCTCGCTGTCTGTCTGTGTGTGTGTGTCTCGCTGTCTGTCTGTGTGTGTGTGTCTCGCTGTCTGTCTGTGTGTGTGTGTCTCGCTGTCTGTCTGTGTGTGTGTGTCTCGCTGTCTGTCTGTGTGTGTGTGTCTCGCTGTCTGTCTGTGTGTGTGTGTCTCGCTGTCTGTCTGTGTGTGTGTGTCTCGCTGTCTGTCTGTGTGTGTGTGTCTCGCTGTCTGTCTGTGTGTGTGTGTCTCGCTGTCTGTCTGTGTGTGTGTGTCTCGCTGTCTGTCTGTGTGTGTGTGTCTCGCTGTCTGTCTGTGTGTGTGTGTCTCGCTGTCTGTGTGTGTGTGTGTCTCGCTGTCTGTCTGTGTGTGTGTGTCTCGCTGTCTGTCTGTGTGTGTGTGTCTCGCTGTCTGTCTGTGTGTGTGTGTCTCGCTGTCTGTCTGTGTGTGTGTGTCTCGCTGTCTGTCTGTGTGTGTGTGTCTCGCTGTCTGTCTGTGTGTGTGTGTCTCGCTGTCTGTCTGTGTGTGTGTGTCTCGCTGTCTGTCTGTGTGTGTGTGTCTCGCTGTCTGTCTGTGTGTGTGTGTCTCGCTGTCTGTCTGTGTGTGTGTGTCTCGCTGTCTGTCTGTGTGTGTGTGTCTCGCTGTCTGTCTGTGTGTGTGTGTCTCGCTGTCTGTCTGTGTGTGTGTGTCTCGCTGTCTGTCTGTGTGTGTGTGTCTCGCTGTCTGTCTGTGTGTGTGTGTCTCGCTGTCTGTCTGTGTGTGTGTGTCTCGCTGTCTGTCTGTGTGTGTGTGTCTCGCTGTCTGTCTGTGTGTGTGTGTCTCGCTGTCTGTCTGTGTGTGTGTGTCTCGCTGTCTGTCTGTGTGTGTGTGTCTCGCTGTCTGTCTGTGTGTGTGTGTCTCGCTGTCTGTCTGTGTGTGTGTGTCTCGCTGTCTGTGTGTGTGTGTCTCGCTGTCTGTCTGTGTGTGTGTGTCTCGCTGTCTGTCTGTGTGTGTGTGTCTCGCTGTCTGTCTGTGTGTGTGTGTCTCGCTGTCTGTCTGTGTGTGTGTGTCTCGCTGTCTGTCTGTGTGTGTGTGTCTCGCTGTCTGTCTGTGTGTGTGTGTCTCGCTGTCTGTCTGTGTGTGTGTGTCTCGCTGTCTGTCTGTGTGTGTGTGTCTCGCTGTCTGTCTGTGTGTGTGTGTCTCGCTGTCTGTCTGTGTGTGTGTGTCTCGCTGTCTGTCTGTGTGTGTGTGTCTCGCTGTCTGTCTGTGTGTGTGTGTCTCGCTGTCTGTCTGTGTGTGTGTGTCTCGCTGTCTGTCTGTGTGTGTGTGTCTCGCTGTCTGTCTGTGTGTGTGTGTCTCGCTGTCTGTCTGTGTGTGTGTGTCTCGCTGTCTGTCTGTGTGTGTGTCTCGCTGTCTGTGTGTGTGTGTCTCGCTGTCTGTCTGTGTGTGTGTCTCGCTGTCTGTCTGTGTGTGTGTGTCTCGCTGTCTGTCTGTGTGTGTGTGTGTGTGTGTGTGTGTGTGTCTCGCTGTGTGTGTGTGTGTGTGTGTCTCGCTGTGTGTGTGTGTGTGTCTCGCTGTGTGTGTGTCTCGCTGTGTGTGTGTCTCGCTGTGTGTGTGTCTCGCTGTGTGTGTGTCTCGCTGTGTGTGTGTCTCGCTGTGTGTGTGTCTCGCTGTGTGTGTGTCTCGCTGTGTGTGTGTCTCGCTGTGTGTGTGTCTCGCTGTGTGTGTGTCTCGCTGTGTGTGTGTCTCGCTGTGTGTGTGTCTCGCTGTGTGTGTGTCTCGCTGTGTGTGTGTCTCGCTGTGTGTGTGTCTCGCTGTGTGTGTGTCTCGCTGTGTGTGTGTCTCGCTGTGTGTGTGTCTCGCTGTGTGTGTGTCTCGCTGTGTGTGTGTCTCGCTGTGTGTGTGTCTCGCTGTGTGTGTGTCTCGCTGTGTGTGTGTCTCGCTGTGTGTGTGTCTCGCTGTGTGTGTGTCTCGCTGTGTGTGTGTCTCGCTGTGTGTGTGTCTCGCTGTGTGTGTGTCTCGCTGTGTGTGTGTCTCGCTGTGTGTGTGTCTCGCTGTGTGTGTGTCTCGCTGTGTGTGTGTCTCGCTGTGTGTGTGTCTCGCTGTGTGTGTGTCTCGCTGTGTGTGTGTCTCGCTGTGTGTGTGTCTCGCTGTGTGTGTGTCTCGCTGTGTGTGTGTCTCGCTGTGTGTGTGTCTCGCTGTGTGTGTGTCTCGCTGTGTGTGTGTCTCGCTGTGTGTGTGTCTCGCTGTGTGTGTGTCTCGCTGTGTGTGTGTCTCGCTGTGTGTGTGTCTCGCTGTGTGTGTGTCTCGCTGTGTGTGTGTCTCGCTGTGTGTGTGTCTCGCTGTGTGTGTGTCTCGCTGTGTGTGTGTCTCGCTGTGTGTGTGTCTCGCTGTGTGTGTGTCTCGCTGTGTGTGTGTCTCGCTGTGTGTGTGTCTCGCTGTGTGTGTGTCTCGCTGTGTGTGTGTCTCGCTGTGTGTGTGTCTCGCTGTGTGTGTGTCTCGCTGTGTGTGTGTCTCGCTGTGTGTGTCTCCGCTGTGTGTGTCTCTCGCTGTGTGTGTCTCTCGCTGTGTGTGTCTCTCGCTGTGTGTGTGTGTGTCTCGCTGTGTGTGTGGGTGTGTGTGTGTGCTCGCTGTGTGTGTGTGTGTGTCTCGCTGTGTGTGTGTGTGTGTCTCGCTGTGTGTGTGTGTGTGTCTCGCTGTGTGTGTGTGTGTGTGTCTCGCTGTGTGTGTGTGTGTGTGTCTCGCTGTGTGTGTGTGTGTGTCTCGCTGTGTGTGTGTGTGTGTCTCGCTGTGTGTGTGTGTGTGTCTCGCTGTGTGTGTGTGTGTGTCTCGCTGTGTGTGTGTGTGTGTCTCGCTGTGTGTGTGTGTCTGGCGTGTGTGTGTGTGTCTCGCTGTGTGTGTGTGTGCTCGCTGTGTGTGTGTGTGTCTCGCTGTGTGTGTGTGTGTCTCGCTGTGTGTGTGTGTGTCTCGCTGTGTGTGTGTGTGTCTCGCTGTGTGTGTGTGTGTCTCGCTGTGTGTGTGTGTGTCTCGCTGTGTGTGTGTGTGTCTCGCTGTGTGTGTGTGTGTCTCGCTGTGTGTGTGTGTGTCTCGCTGTGTGTGTGTGTCTCGCTGTGTGTGTGTGTCTCGCTGTGTGTGTGTGTCTCGCTGTGTGTGTGTGTCTCGCTGTGTGTGTGTGTCTCGCTGTGTGTGTGTGTCTCGCTGTGTGTGTGTGTCTCGCTGTGTGTGTGTGTCTCGCTGTGTGTGTGTGTGTGTCTCGCTGTGTGTGTGTGTGTGTCTCGCTGTGTGTGTGTGTGTGTCTCGCTGTGTGTGTGTGTGTGTCTCGCTGTGTGTGTGTGTCTCGCTGTGTGTGTGTGTCTCGCTGTGTGTGTGTCTCGCTGTGTGTGTGTGTCTCGCTGTGTGCGTGTGTCTCGCTGTGTGCGTGTGTCTCGCTGTGTGCGTGTGTCTCGCTGTGTGCGTGTGTCTCGCTGTGTGCGTGTGTCTCGCTGTGTGCGTGTGTCTCGCTGTGTGCGTGTGTCTCGCTGTGTGCGTGTGTCTCGCTGTGTGCGTGTGTCTCGCTGTGTGCGTGTGTCTCGCTGTGTGCGTGTGTCTCGCTGTGTGCGTGTGTCTCGCTGTGTGCGTGTGTCTCGCTGTGTGCGTGTGTCTCGCTGTGTGTGTGCGTGTGTCTCGCTGTGTGTGTGCGTGTGTCTCGCTGTGTGTGTCTCTGGGTGATTTCGAACGCCTCGATTAAATCTCCCTTTCTCCCCTCCAAGGGGAACGATCCCAGCTTCTCCCCGTCTCTCTGCACCGACTGTGGCCCCTGTACCCAATCCCCGGAACCGTTCCGGGTAAATCTCTCTCCGCACCCACTCCAAGACCCTCCCCAACCTGCGGGGACGAGGGACTCCAGCTGGGTTCCGGACCCCTCACCACCGGGAGGAGGGTGTGTGTCTGAGTACCGTGGGATGTTTTGGAATCTGTTAGCTTTGTGCTCACAGCAGCCGTGTCGAGCTGGAGGAGTTCTCATTAAAGTGTTTTGATTTCTACTTGCTGTTTGTGTGTGTGTGTGTGTGTGTGTGGATTGTCACTGACTTGGCCCCAGTGTACCTGGCAGGGTGGGGGGTGGTTTGGATGGGATGGTACAGCGGGTTAGCACCGCTGCCTCACGGCGCCACGGTCTGGGTTCGATTCCCAGCTCGAGTCACTGTCTGTGTGGAGTCTGCACATTCTCCCCGTGTCTGCGTGGGTTTCCTCCCCCACAGTCTGAAAGACGTGCTGGTTAGGGTGCATTGGGCCCTGCTAAATTCTCCCTCGGTGTAACCCCGAACAGGCACCGGAGTGCTTTTTTTTTTAAATTAATTTGTGGGACGTGGGCGTCGCTGGCTGGCCGGCCAGCATTTATTGTCCATCCCTAATTGCCCCTTGGGAGGGTGGTGGTGAGCTGCCATCTCGAATCGCTGCAGTCCGCGTGCTGTGGGTTGACCCACAGTGCCGTTAGGGAGGGAATTCCAGGATTTTGACCCAGCGACAGCGAAGGAACGGCCGATACATTTCCAAGTCGGGATGGTGAGTGACTCGGAGGGGAACTTGCAGGTGGGGGGTGTTCCCCAGGTATCTGCTGCCCTTGTCCTTCTAGATGGAAGTGGTGGTGGGTTTGGAAGGTGCTGTCTAAGGAGCCTTGGTGAGTTGCTGCAGTGCATCTTGTAGATGGTACACACGGCTGCTACTGAGCGTCGGGGGTGGAGGGAGTGAATGTTTGTGGATGGGGGGGGGTCGATCGAGCGGGGCTGCTTTGTCCTGGATGGTGTCGAGCTCCTCGAGCGTTGTTGGAGCTGCACCCATCCAGGCAAGTGGGGAGTATTCCATCACACTCCTGACTTGTGTCCTTGTAGATGGTGGACAGGCTTTTGGGGGGGGGAGTCAGGAGGTGAGTTACTCACCACAGGATTCAAGGAGACCAGGAGACGATCAGACGGTTTGGTTTTTAAAAGGGGGGGGGGGGGAGGGGAGCGTGAGAGGGGTTCCAGAGCTCCCAGGGAGCCAAAGGCAGGGCCGCCGTTGACAAAGCGACGGGAACCGTGGCGAGGAGGGAGTGGGAAGAGAGGGATTGAGAGGCCGGAGAAGGGTACAGAGAGTTGTACAGGCTGGAGACGGCTACAGAGCTGGGAGGGTAGAGGCCGTAAGAAGTCTGACCACACCAGGTTAAAGTCCAACAGGTTTATTTGGTAGCACGAGCTTTTGGAGCACTGCCCCTTCGTCAGGTGAGTGGGGAGTTCTGATCACAAACAGGGCGTGTAAAGACACACACACTCAGTTTACAGAATAATGATTAAGATGCAAGAACATCGCTCGACAATCACCAGGCAAGACTGTTCCCTTCCCGTTGGTGAACACTCCAGCGGTCACGGGGATTCGGCCTCTGACCTTCGGGTAAACATTCTCCAAGGCGGCCTTCATGACACACGACAGCGCAGAGTCGCTGAGCAGAGACTGATAGCCAAGTTCCACACACATGAGGACGGCCTCAACCGGGATCTTGGGTTCATGTCGCACTATCTGTAACCCCCGTGACTTGCCTGGGCTTGCAAAATCTCACTAACTGTCCTGTCTGGAGACGATACACATCTCTTTAACCTGTGCTTAACCCTCTCTCCACTCACATTGCACCTTTAAGATTTGATTAGCTGTAAAGACGCGCATTCTAAACATTATTCTGTAAACTGAGTGTGACTATAAATGCCCTGTTTGTGATCAGAACTCCCCACTCACTGGACAAAGGGGCAAACCCCTGAAAGCTGGTGGCGCTCACTACCAAATAAACCTGTTGGACTTTAACCTGGTGTTGTGAGACTTCTTACTGTGTTTGATGGGGGGGACAGTGTAGAGGGAGCTTTACTCTGTATCTAACCCCGTGCTGTACCTGTCCTGGGAGTGTTTGATGGGGGGACAGTGTAGAGAGAGCTTTACTCTGTATCTAACCCCGTGCTGTACCTGTCCTGGGAGTGATTGATGGGGGGGACAGTGTAGAGGGAGCTTTACTCTGTATCTAACCCCGTGCTGTACCTGTCCTGGGAGTGTTTGATGGGAGGACAGTGTAGAGGGAGCTTTACTCTGTATCTAACCCCGTGCTGTCCCTGTCCTGGGAGTGTTTGATGGGGGGACGGTGTGGAGGGAGTTTACTGGTGTCCGGGTATGGGGGCAGGGGGGAGAATTTGACAGACTGACCAC